>NC_088368.1:39964032-39986532 GCF_034508935.2 Berghia stephanieae | reverse complement strand
CTTCTTCTTCTTCTTCTTCTTCTTCTTCTTCTTCTTCTTCTTCTTCTTCTTCTTCTTCTTCTTCTTCTTCTTCTTCTTCTTCTTCTTCTTCTTCTTCTTCTTCTTCTTCTTCTCCTCCTCTTCCTCCACTTCATATTCTTCCTCCTCCTCCTCCTCCTCCTCCTCCTCCTCCTCCTCCTCCTCCTCCTTCTTCTTCTTCTTCTTCTTCTTCTTCTTCTTCTTCTCCTCCTCTTCCTCCACTTCATATTCTTCCTTCCTCCTCTCTCCTCTCTCCTCCTCTCTCTCTTCTTCTTCTTCTTCTTCTTCTTCTTCTTCTTCTTCTTCTTCTTCTTCTTCTTCTTCTTCTTCTTCTTCTTCTTCTTCTTCTTCTTCTTCTCCTCTCCTCTTCTTCTTCTTCTTCTTCTTCTTCTTTTCTTCTTCTTCTTCTTCTTCTTCTTCTTCTTCTTCTTCTCTCTTCTTCTTCTTCTTCTCTTTCCTCTTCCTCTCCTCCTTCTTCTCTCTCCTCCTCCTCCTCCTCCTCCTCCTCCTCCTCCTCCTCCTTCTCCTCCTCCTCCTCATCCTCCTCCTCCTCCTTCTTCTTCTTCCTCTGGTCTAAATTTTAAATTTATAAGTTTTCCCAGCGTTCTTCAAATTTACCATCTGGTCTTGGTGTTGTTGTAGGGATTGTTGGTCTCGGGGTTGTTGGTCTCGGGGTTGTTGGTCTCGGGGTTGTTGGTCTAGGGGTTTCTTCGCATAGGATGACAGAATTCGCACCCTCCACGTCGTTAGCCTCGCCAGGACACAGGCAGGTACAATCCTTGCTCACAAAGCCTTCACCAGGACAGTCGCTATCCTGTAAAGAGCACCCACCTCTACCTAAACACGAAGAGATATGCAATCTTGTAAGAGTTTGTACTTTAAATACTCGCCAATAGTGGCTAAAGCATTGCACTATGACCCGAAATGTTCTAGGTTCGAGCCTCGTTTCAGGCACTGTCTTTTTTTTCCTTGGGCAAGAATATTAACCACCAGTTTACTCACTTGGACAGTATGGGTGATTCCTGTTGACATCAGAAATCTTGTTTAACGAATTATGTACATATATTCTCTCGTGGAATGCCTTGGCAAAGCAATCTAATGATCTCGTGGAGGAAGGGCATAGTGTTTAAAATTATCGCCAATAAATCATAAAATTTGATGGCATGAAGAGGGAAACTGGTTAATGAAATCAATAAATAAAATGGTACCATAACTAATCACAAAATATGCACCAATGGTAATAACACAATTTACAATAATAATAATAATAATAATAATAATAATAATAATAATAATAATAATAATAATAATAATAATAATAATAATAATAATAATAATAATAATAATAATAATATAATAATAATAATAATAATAATAATAATAATAATAATAATAATAATAATAATAATAATAATAATAATAATAATAATAATATTAGTAATAGTAATAATAATAATAATAATAATAATAATAATAATAATAATAATAATAATAATAATAATAATAATAATAATAATATATAATAATAATAATAATGATGATGATAATAATAATAATATAATAATAATAATAATAATAATAATAATAATAATAATAATAATAATAATAATAATAATAATAATAATAATAATAATAATAATAATAGTAGTAGTAATAATAATAATAGTAATAATAATAATAGTAAATAGTAAAGATATAGTACATCCACGTTAATCGTGCTCTGCGGCGCTTTACATAATAAAAATAAAAATAAAAATAAAAATGTTTAAAAACAACAAAATTAAAAATCACGACACTACATGATACATAATAAGCATGCATACAAAAAACAGAATCAAAGCAACATCCATTTCATGAAAAATAAGCCTCGCGGAACAACTCAGTCTTCAGACATGTCCTGAAAGATGATAAGTTATCACAGGACTTTGTCCGAGGACTAAGTGCGTTCTATAGGCGTGGAGCTATGAATGAAAAGGCTTTTTCACCGAAAGTGAATTTTGAGGTGGTAACTTTTAGAAGTTGGGACTGAGATGATCTTAGATTTCGAGTGGGTTCATATTTTTTAATCAGTTCCTGCAAATATTCAGGAACCAATCCATCCAGACATCTAAAAACATAGCACAATATTTTAAATTCTATCCTATACTTCACAGGAAGCCAGTGCAATTCCTGGAGAAACTGGTGTTATATGATCTCTTTTTTTCGTTAATTTTATCTAGCCGCTTTATTTTGATTTTTTTTTTGTAGTTGATGAATTAATCTACTTTGACAGCCAATGAGAAGGGCATTGCAATAATCTAATCTGATAGTAATAAACGAATTAACAAGCATCTTTGTAATATCTTCATCAATATAATGTCTGATTCTTCCAATGTTTCTAATGTGATAGTTACAACATTGGCATATTTTTTTAACATGATCTTCCATGGATAACCCTTGATCTAAATACACCCCAAGATTTCTCACACAAGAACTAGGTTTAATAGCATTTTCACCCACTAGTATCTCATTTGTAGATATTTTTGAGAGTTGATACCTATTTCCAAAAATTATCATTTCCGTCTTGTCATAATTAAATTTAAGTTTGTTTAGTTTCATCCAATCCTTTATGTTGGCAATGCAATTTTCCATAACAGATACTGATGACAGCTCTGGATCATTATTGAGTTCTGTATACAGCTGAGTGTCATCAGCATAAAAATGAAAATCAATGGGAAAAGTGGATAACATATGAGAGAGGGAGCAGTATACATTGTAAAAAGGAGGGGGCCGAGAATAGATCCCTGAGGCACTCCACACGTTAATATGGATGGAGTTGATACATGGTTTTCTATAATTACTGACTGAGTTCTTTCAAACAAATATTCCTTTAACCAGTCCAAAGCTGTGCCACTGATATAAAATTGATCACGTAGTCTAGTTAAAAGTAAATTTTGATCGATAGTGTCGAATGCCGCACTTAAATCTAGTAAAACAAGCATCGCAGCACTTTTATTATCTATATCATTTACATATCATTAAAAACTTTAAGTAATGCCGTTTCCGTGCTATGGGAGGCTTTGTAGGCAGATTGAAATTTAACATTTAAGGCATTCGTCTCTAGATGGTTAATAATACGAGCAGCAACGACTTTTTCGATTAATTTTGAAATGAAATTTAAATTTGACACAGGTCTAAAATTATTTAACTCATTGCAGTCAAGATTTGCTTTTTTCTTCAGGGGTCTAACCAAGGCATGTTTCAGCATATTTGGAAAATCGGGCAACGTTAGACTTTCATTTACGATAGATGCAATTGCTGGAGCAAGATACTTTGAACATGATTTTATGAGCCAAGTTGGTGTTTTATCTAGCGGGCATGATTTATTAGGCATATCTGACAAAATATTTTTAACTTCCTCTATTGTTACGGGTTCAAACGACGTTAACATTTTATAACAGGTGTTCATAGATTTAGTTGGTCGTGTCGTGCAGGTAAGTGTTGTGTCCTCCTGTAGTGTCTCTTCCGTTGATGTTGATCTTCCAGGCGATGTCACGTGCCTTGTCATTGTTGTTGTTTTCATTGGTGAAGTCATGCTTGTTGTTTCAACTCGTGATGTCGTGCTGGGATGTAGATTTGTGGGGCTGTCGTTGTCTAGTTCCTGTCGGATGTTGGAAATTTTCTCAATAAAAAGGTGTTGAATTTGTCACAGAGTTCTTTTGGAGATGTATTTGTAGGTAGATTATTTGTATTCGATGGTGTGATCATTTCTTTGACAGTATTATAAAGCTTTTTCGAGTCAAGTTTGCTTTTTATCAGAGTGTCCTTCAGATAGTGCCGCTTGGTACTGACTATAAATTGATTGGTATAATTTTTGGCTTTTTTTAAAATTTGCTTGTGAATTTCAAGTCGAGACTTACGCCAAACACCTTCCTTATGACGTCTGTCATGTTTGGCCTTTGGGATTTCAGCAGTAAACCATTTGAAATTTGGTCTTAGGACGATCGTTCTGGACTTGAGGGGCGCATGATTTTCCAGACAATTATTGAGTGATGTATAGAGGAGATCTAATTTCTCTGTGACACCGTGTGTATTCATAACGTTATTATTTATGTCCAACTCCCGAATTTGGTCCAGTAATTTGGTGTGGTTTATGTTTTTCGTTTTTCTATAGCGGACTGTACGCCGATTTGAAATTGGGACAGGGACATTGATCTTAAAAAATACTGGGTGGTGGTCTGAAATGTCTGGGCTGATCCTGATCCTGATCTCACGAGTGGAAGTATCTATGGACCGTGTGATAACGAGATCGAGGGTGTGTCCACCCTCGTGAGTTGGTCCTTTGACATTTTGTTTAAGATCGAATATTTCTAGAAGTTTGGTGAAGTTGTCCGAAATCTCGGCATGAAAATTAAAATCACCTAAAATAATAATTTCTCGATTCTCGGTGTTTTTTGCGTGGAGAAAATCTTCAAATTCTTTTATAAAAGTTGTATTGGTGCTCTTGTTTTTAGTTGATGGTGGTGGTCTGTAAATGGTTACGACGTTAAAATGTCTGTTATTATGACTAAAGTGAATTTCGATGCATTCGAATGAATCGTAGTTTTGTTTTTCTCGTTTGATATATATTCAATTGGTCTCTAAAAAACACACATCAAACCACCTCCACGTCTTTGGTCTCTGTTTTCTTGATGATATGAATAGCCGCTGGGGATTACCTCGTTTATGGTTATAGTGTCAGAAGATGTTAGCCAAGTCTCTGTAATAAAGAATAAATCCAATTTGTTTTCGACGATAAAATCATTTATTAATACAGCTTTATTTCGCACAGAGCGGGCATTCAGGGGAGCACATTTCAAATTGTTTTCGTCATCTGTACTCCTTTGTTGTTGTTGTTGTTGTCGCCGCCGTTGTTGCCGTAAAGTAATAAGATTGGATGGGGGTGGTGATGATGATGATAACGACGATGGTGATGGTGGTCGTGGTGGCAACGATATGGAAGATGACAGCGATGACGATGGTGGTGGTGCTGACGATAACGACGACGATAATGACAATGGCAATGGTCGTGGTTTTAAATCAATTGTTGTGTATGTGGGTGGGGGTCTTGATGGTTATAATGGTGGGGGCGATGTGGTCTGTGGCCAGTCAACACTGGTATCGCCCTTTGTTTTCTTGTTCCACCCCGTTGGTGTGAATTTGACTCAATGCCGTCAACAAGAGACGTTGGTTGTTGACGGATTTGATAATAAAACACCGATGTTAAAAATAAAGTGGTGAATAAAAATCTCTCGTAATGTGTAGAAGAAAAATATTGGTAAAAATCAGGCTTTACCTTAAAATCCATTTTTAAAAAATGAGAATATCACAGAAATAGTTCGTTTGATATTAAAATTGATTTCAGATAAGTAAACACAACACAATCACAAGATTAACCATATAAAAATCCACATTGGAGCGTAAGAATTTAAAGTAAAATCGAATAGAAAGACACATGTAAACAAAAACGTGTCCTGCCGGTTAGGCGTGTTACAATAATAATAATAATAATAATAATAATAATAATAATAATAATAATAATAATAATAATAATAATAATAATAATATTAGTAATAGTAATAATAATAATAATAATAACAATAATAATAATAATAATAGTAATAATAATAATAATAATGATGATGATAATAATAATAATAATAATAATAATAATAATAATAATAATAATAATAATAATAACAATAATAGTAATAATAATAATAATAATAATAATAATAATATAATAATAATAATAATAATAATAATAATAATAATAATAATAATAATAATAATAATAATAATAATAATATGAAGCAGAATAATAATATTGAGTTCAGTTACTCACTGGCCTTTCTATCTTACTACTAGTAAAACTTCTACTAGTACTACAACAACAACAACAACAACTACTGCTACTACTACCACCACCACCACCACCACCACCACCACTACTACTACTACTACTACTACTACTACTACTACTACTACTACTACTACTACTACTACTACTACTACTACTACTATTACAACTAACACTACTACTACTACTACTACTACTACTACTACTACTACTAGTACTACTACAATAACTACTACTACTACTACTACTACTAATACTACTACTACTAGTATTACTACTACAATTACAATACTACTACTACTAAATAACCGGGTTCATGTTATATCACGATATGCGTTACATGGTCTTTACTGTATTACTTACGAATATACACGTATATGTTTTGGTGTTGGTGTTGATGCTGAAACATTTGTTGCTTTATTTGGGGCAGATAGACAACCCATTTTTTCACTTACCGCCACATCGATAGAGTTGATTGATGGTTTTGATGTCTCTAAAACTCAGGGCTTGCATTTTTCCGATTTTATCCTGATACGAGGGGTCAGCGGTACGAATCGTAAACTGTCCATTCCTACTGAAAGCCTGTAGGATCGAAAGAGGAAAATAAAAATGTTTCCGCTTGATTCTCGAATGAAAGAAATAACGATAAGTATTAAATGGCAAGCTTCAATTTATTAAACGAAGACAGATACTCTGGACCTTTCGGGTTCCACGTTTATCAACAAAACACGATGGATGAAATGCTAAGGACGAATGAGATATGTGTGAATGGCGTAGTTAAGGTGAATATACAATAACAATGATGACACGGGAAAAATTATTTTGTAATACAATATAATAAAAATGATTTTCCTACCATTCACTCACCATAATTTAAGCAAAAACATTAAATGCCAGCAGGGTATTAATAATTGGTATTCTAGATCAATGGTCACACAGTCCTTCTCCGAGTTATCGAAAATTAACTATTAACTATTAATCTAGTTAACTCCATTTCATTCTGGTCTAAATTACCTGCCATACTTAAAGAAACTATTTGGTCTTTAGCAACAAATACAGTAACATATATATATATATATATATATATATATATATATATATATATATATGCATACATACATACACACACACATACATACAATAAGGCAACCTATTTCTATAATGGATCGTTTTAAACTGCGCAGAGAACTCCTTGCTCTGGTGGAAGAAATGGGGTTGACAGATCAAATGGAAATAACTCAGTTTATCAGGGAAGAAATAGACGCAGCGGACGCCAGAGAAATTGACGAGAGGAGACGAGAAGAAGGTCGAACGGACGAGTAGGAAAAGAAACGTACATTTGAGCTGGAAACGCAACGAGAAAGAAACAAACAATTCGAACTAAAAAAAGAGCTTTTATATAGCGCAATATCCACTAAATGTGCTTAAAGCGCTTTACAAAGGGTCCCTGACCAACAGCAACGCGTAGCAAGTAGAACGAGACATAACGCCTGTTAGGCGATAACTCCGCCTGGCCTGTGAGAGCGTGACTCTACCGTATAAGCTATCCACGAATCCAAAAAAAAAAAAAAAAAATTCGTATCAAACTCAGGTCAATCTTTACTAGATCCTTCTCTCACCGGGAGTTGTCGTACCAATAAGGTCGCGGGTTCAAACCCCACCACCGCCGCGAAAATTTTTTATTCTCTATTGTCTTCTGGCACTTTTCTACTCACTTCATCTCTTGTTGTTACCAACATAAGTGCCTGCTCCACTCACTTTTCTGAATTAAAAATTCACCCCATATACCGGAGCATACTCAATTTCTCAATTGTTTCTATGTTATATGTTTGTGTTGAGAATATTTGCTATTAAGCTTAACTGCTGGCGAAATACTTCGCGTTGGTTGTGTATGTGTGTACCCGCTACCTCCAGTGGTCGGTGAGAGAAGGCTCTCGTAATGAATGACCTGAGTTTGATACGATTATTTTTGGATTTGTGGATAGTAGTAGTAGTAGTAGTGTTAGTAATAATAATAATAATAATAATAATAATAATAGTAGTAGTAGTAGTAGTAGTAGTAGTAGTAGTAGTAGTAGTAGTAGTAGTAGTAGTAGTAGTAGTAGTAGTAGTAGTAGTAGTATTAGCACACCCACGATCGACCCAGGCTAAACTTCCACATTGATCCATTCGACGAAAAAGAAGGACCATTGGATGAATACATACTTCACGTTGAAGGGATGGCAGACAACTATCTACAACCTAAAGTAGACAAATGGGCGTTAAAATTGTCAACTTTACTTAAAGGAAAAGCATACCAGCTATACAGCTTACTGACACCTTCGGATTAATTCTAATCATATGAACCTGGTCTATTCCTTAATACAACGTGCCACAATCTACCACCACTTCTACTATCTATTTTTTTAAAACTTAAAATTTTAATACTATCTGTCGAGTTGTCAGGAACTTTAACCCAACTATAACAGGATAAAAGAGGTACCAGACGACTACTGTCTTCGGGGAAACGACAGAAAAGTCGTGAAGTTACACCTCGATATGAAGTGAGTAGAAAAGTGCCAGAAGACAATAGAGAATAAAATTTTTTTTTCTTCGCGGCGGTGGTGGGGTTTGAACCTGCGACCTTATTGGTACGACAACTCCGTCTGGCAGGTGAGAGCGTGGCTCTACCGTGTGAGCTATCCACGAACACAAAAATATTCGTTTCAAACCCAAAGTCATTTCTAGATCCCTCTCTCACCCACTTCTTGAGATCGCCGATTCGTTCACCACCATCGCGAAGTAATTTTGACCAGCAGTTAAGCTTAATAGCCAATATTCTCATCACAAACATATAACATAGAAACGATTGAGACATTGAGTATGCTCCGGTGTATGGGGTGAATTTTTAATTCAGAAAAGTGAGTGGAGCAGGCACTTATGTTGGTAACAACAAGATATGAAGTGAGTAGAAAAGTGCCAGAAGACAATAGAGAATAAAAAAATTTTTCGCGGCGGTGGTGGGGTTTGAACCTGCGACCTTATTGGTACGACAACTCCGCCTGGCAGGTGAGAGCGTGGCTCTACCGTGTGAGCTATCCACGAACACAAACATATTCGTTTCAAACCCAAAGTCATTTCTAGATCCCTCTCTTACCCACTTCTTGAGATCGCCGATTCGTTCACCACCATCGCGAAGTAATTTTGACCAGCAGTTAAGCTTAATAGCCAATATTCTCATCACAAACATATAACATAGAAACGATTGAGACATTGAGTATGCTCCGGTGTATGGGGTGAATTTTTAATTCAGAAAAGTGAGTGGAGCAGGCACTGATTTTTTTGGGATTGCGGGGCTTTAAGGAGCGAGGATGAATGGCCTTTATTGACGACCAGCATATAATATGTTTTAGAATTAAGATATCGTCACTCTGAAGCCACACGATCAGTTGAATAAGGTATGTATCCAGTCTTATGGACAACTAGTTTCACACTTCCAATGAGATTGGAACCAGTATTTTGACATCACGCACATTTTAATCTTAGCTGGGTAAACAATGTCCTTTTTAAAAATAAAAAGCGCTTTGAGGTTTCGACGAAAGGCGATATAGAAATATAATTATTATTATTATTATTATTATTATTATTATTATTATTATTATTATTATTATTATTATTATTATTATTAGTATTATTATTATTATTATTATTATTATTATTATCATTATTATTATTATTATTATTATTATTATTATTATTATTTTTTTTTTTTTTTTAAATTATTATTATAATTATTATTATTATTATTATTATTATTATTATTATTATTATTATTATTATTATTATTATTATTATTATTATTATTATTATTATTATTATTATTATTATTATTATTATTTATTATTATTATTATTATTATTATTGTTATCTGGTTGGCGGATTTTGTGAGTTGTTTTATCTATATACATAGCATCAATACAGCTTACCTTCTTTCCATAGTGCATGATACTCATATAATCATATGGAATTCCCGTGTTTGCCACCGTTTCCCAACTTCTTTTCTTGAAATTATATAACATGTCTGGTGCTACGTTCTGTTGGAAAATGCTCACATACCTTGAAAACAACAGGAAAGAATTTTATTATTATTATTATTATTATTATTATTATTATTATTATTATTATTATTATTATTATTATTATTATTATTATTATTATTATTATTATTATTATTATTATTATTATTATTATTATTACTATTATTATCATTCTTCTTCTTCTTCTTCTTCTTCTTCTTCTTCTTCTTCTTCTTCTTCTTCTTCTTATTATTATTATTATTATATTATTGTTATTACGATTATTATTATAATTATTATTATTATCATCATCATCATTATCATTGTTATTCTTCTTCTTCTTCTGCTTCTTCTTCTTCTTCTTCTTCTTCTTCTTCTTCTTCTTCTTCTTCTTCTTCTTCTTCTTCTTATCAAACTTATGCTTTTAGACAGAGGGGACCCGATAGCTCATAGCGGAAAGTACTTTGCAATCGACTATCGTCCTATCATAACGATAGCAAGAAATTGTTATTGTCCGTTTCACGCTATAGAAACCGGCATAAACTCCGGATCTTTCGGCCCAATGGCTCTGAAGGACTACTTTTTATAGAGCACAATATGTTCACCAAACGTGCTCAAAGCCCTTTACATGTAGAACAAGACATAACGCCTGTTATGCGAGATTACAAGTCTTTTTCTGACAGAGACGACCAGATACTCATTTTACACCTGAATACGATGAGAGAATATGAGTGAAGAGCCTTTCCAAGGACGGACTCAACTACAATAATAATAATAATAATAATAATAATAATAATAATAATAATAATAATAATAATAATAATAATAATAATAATAATAATAATAATAATAATAATAATAATAGACTCTTATAGAGCGCACGGTATCCTCAACAATGAGGCTATTGGCGCTTTATTAACATCAACACAAAACAATATTTAAAGTACATGACATCAAAAAATGAATTTTTTTCAAGGATTTCTTGAAAACAGACAATGATTTGGATTTTCGGATGCTCTGTGGCATGGTGTTCCATACAGGCGGACCAAAATGAGAAAAGGACCTTGTTCCCACCTTTGTACGAATGCGTGGGATAGCCAAACGGGTGGTGTCATTGGAGGAACGCAACGGTCGGGTTGTCGAATATTTCTTTAGGAGTTCTGTGAGATAGGGAGGGGTAGTGTTTTCCAGACAATGATAAACTAGGACACATGCTTTGAATTTGACCCTTTTCTCAACAGGCAGCCAGTGCAATCTTCGAAGGAGTGGTGTGGCAGAGTCAAACCTCCGCTTTCGTAAGACCAATCTGGCAGCATTATTTTGGACCGTCTGCAGCCCCACCCAGCGCGGGACTCGAACCTTATTCAAAGGAACGTGTCATATCACAAGAGCACGACGATGATATTAGTAGTGCTGTGACAAAGAAGGGTGAATGTGAAATCGGACTATACGAAACACTCCTTTATACATTTCATGGTTTAAAAAAATAGTTATCAAATAACATTCGGTTTCAGTCAAATATTACATTTTGTGAAGAGAAGCAGGGGATGACCATGTTTTGAGCCACTAAGGTCTACACGGTCAACACTTGCTTTCGGATCGGAAGGACCTGGGTTCGAACCTTGCTCGGTGCATATTTGAATCCTTGGAAAATTCTCTCAACGTCATCATCATCATCATCATCATCATCATCATCATCATCATCATCATCATCATCATCTTCATCATCATCATCATTATCATCACCATCATCATCATCATCATTGTCTTTTTTACCGTGGGTCAGGGTATTGGCCATAAACAGTTTCCATCCTTCTCTGACTTGAGCTAACTATTTTTTTTATCTCGTTCCATGTCTTATCACTTCTCTGTATATCAAATTCTTTAATTCTTCGCCATGTTCCCCGTGGCCTTCCCCTGATTTTCTGCTCTGAGGTGTACAGTCCAATACTTTTTTTCAATAGTGAAGTCATTCTTCCTAAGGGTGTGTCCAGTCCACCTCCATCGTCTTCTTCCTATTTCCACTCCCATTGGTATCTGCTGTGTTCTTTTCCATAAATCTTCGTTGTTAATTCTATCCATCCATTTTATTCTGAGTAACTTACGCATGCACCTGTTGACAAAAATCTGTATCCTCCTGCCTGCGATGCATTCTAAGTTTTACCTCCATACAGTAGGACAGACTTCTCGTTTGAGTTGAAAAGTCTTCGCATTAGCCGAAGGGAGATATCTTTAGTTCTCAAAATTCTGTTCAAAGATGTGAATGCACACCTCTGCTTCCGTGCCTCCATCCTTGTCAATTATACTCCCGAGATAGCAGAAAGGGTCTAAATTTCAAGTTCCTGTTTTTACTTTTATCTTTTGCCTTTGACGCGTACCTATCATTAAGATATTTGACTTTGCAAGGTGAAGTCTTAAACCAATTGATTCCGAGAGGTTGTTTATAACTGTGATTTTCGCTTGCATCTGGTCTTGAGTGTGGAACAGAAGAGCCAGATCATCTGCAAAATCCAGATCATCCAACTGTGTCCAGGGGTCTAATGTATCCAATTTCTTTGCCCTTTGGAGGTTTCCTTCATTAGCCAATCAATGGCAAGGATGAACAGGAATGGTGAGAGCAAGCATCCCTGCTTAACACTAGTCTTAATTTCAAAGCTGTCAGTAAACTGATCTTCATGTACATCCATGCAACTTTATCCTTCATACATTTCCTTTATGAGGTTTACTAACTTCTCCGGGAGTCTAGAATGTACCATAATTTTCCAGAATGCTGCTTGGTCAATACTACCGAAAGCCTTCTCGTAATCCAGAAAGATGACAATAAGGAGGAGAGTTCCATTATACAGACTGTTTTACTATGACTCACAGAAATAAATCTGGTCGGTAGTTGTACGGTTTAACGAAAACCTGCTTGTTTGTCCCGCAGTTTAGCATCTGTTGCATTCTTAATTCTCTCTAGAATAATACGTCTGAAAATCTTTCCTGGGATAGAGAAAAGAGATTCCTTGATAATTATTACAATTACTGAGGTCCCCTTTCTTTGGAAGCTTGACAAGATGTCCTACCTTCCAATCCTTTGGGAATATACCGTCATTCCAGATTCTCTCATATAGTGGGGGATCCGGGAAAGGCCTCAGCATCAACTTTTAGAGCTTTCGGTGGAATCTGGCCTGGTCCAGCAGCTTTTCCCCTTTCCATCTCGTTAATGGCACCCACAACCGTTGGTGGATCACATCTAATTGGTAGCTCAATCCTTGCAGGCAAAATTTCCGGCGGGTTGTCTGGTGGTGGTTGTTCAGAAGTCAGTTAAAATGTTCCTTCCATCTCTTAGATTGAGCCTCTTTTCCAAAAAAATCTCTGGTTTCCCATATTTTCCAGCAAATGTATTGGTAGTTTGATAAAGGATCCTCAAGTGTTCTACTGTCGATGCTGCTTCTGCTTTCTCTACAAGTCTATTCATGAATGCTTCCTTGTCTTTCTTCACAGATCTTTTGACTTCCTGAGCTGTGGCTCGATACTGCTCTTGTGCATCCAGTCTTGAAGCCCTTGTTCGACTTGCATTTACCTGTTCCTTTCTTAATCTCCTTTTTTTCAATCAGGTCTAATGTGATTGGACCTATCCATTCTTTATGTTCCGATTTCTTTACATCCAATACCTCCTTGATTTCTGCCCAATGTGACTCTAAATCTATGTCGATATCAGCTAGAGGTTGGAATCTATTACTCGATAGCAGTTTTGAACTCATTCTTTTCCATATCTAGTGCATTCACCTAGAATTTTCTTCTTGTGTGTGATCTGGTCCCATATTTTCTGAGTCGGAGCTTAACAGGTGGTGGTCTGATCCAATATATGCCCGTCCGTACTGTCATATCCTCTAATGAACTTCTGAATCTTCCGGAGGTACGAAAAAGATCGATCTTATTCTCTGTCACATCGTCTGGCGAGTCCCAAGTTGCCTTGTGTATCCTTTTATGGGGAAACACTGATCTTTCAATCACCAAACTGTTGAATGCACAAAAATGTGCAAATCTCTCACCATTGTCGTTCATCTCTCCCATGCTATGACGGTCCATGATACCTTCCTATCCTACGTTATCCTGTCCCAGTTTAGCATTCTCATCTCCCATCAATATATTGATATCTTTCCTTGGCAGCTTATCAATCGCAACGGACTCAGGTGTAAAATGACTACCAGGCCGTGAACAGCGTTGGTCTGTCCGAAAAAATGTAATATTGCCTGAGTTTCCATGTTTCGTCCTACATTGTTGCTATTGGCCTGGGATCCTTTGTAAAGCGCATACAGACATAGAGTGGATATTGCAATATATATATATATATATATATATATATATATATATATATATATATATATATATATATATATATATATATATAAATCTGTCATTAATACATGCGATTTAAGTTTAAAAAGAGTGTTAAAATTATGTGAAGAGAAGTTGGGCTGACAATTTTTTGAGCCTCTTTCGTCTACACATGATGTTAATGTGCAGGTCTGATTGACTTACATTGACTATTTGCCTCTTGGCTCCTGGTGAAGCACAGAGCTTCAACACCGCACGCTCTTCCCTCTTCTTTGGCACATACCTTTTTTCATTATTGGAAATTCACAAAATATAGGATAAACCCAAGTTGACTCAAAATCAACAATTTGATGTCTAGCTCTCCCCATTGGGGAGTCCCAAATATAACAAAATGAATTGATGGTTGAATGAAATTAACCTGTTTACCGTTTTCCTCTAGAAAATAATTTCACGGATTGAAAAATTTGGCCAGTAAACTCGTCCTTATAGTATCTACCGATTTAAATGACCCTCATCTTGGCAAAATTGTCAAACATCGGAACTCCGAGGCCTTCCATGAAACACAGTGTTGAAAGTTTTTGCGATACGAAGGTCATTTAAAATCGATCGATATTTGAGATCGCGTTTTCTGGCCAAAATTTTAAATACGTGTATTAAAAAAAAGTAGAACAATGGTGATGATGATGATGATGATGATGATGATGATGATGATGATGATGATGATGATGTTGAAAATGATGATGATAATGGCGATGATTATCATAATGATGATTGCATCACTGACTCATCTCTATCAGGCCTCGTCTGTTCGTGAAATAATCCAAGGGCATGACCAATTTCATGAAGAATCACGGACATCTGGGATGGGAGGAGGGATTGGGTGAAATTAGAAGGTCAAGTGATGACATTTTCTAAGCTCTGTCGTACTCTGGAAAAACTCCTATTTTAAATAAGATGTTTTTTTCCACAATACGACAGTTGTCTGGGCAGTTTAGATTAGACGTTGCCAAGCAATAACAACAGCATCCCCACAAACGATTCAACAACAACAACAAAAACAACAACAACAACAACAACAACAACAACTACTACTACTACTACTACTACTACTACTACTACTACTACTACTACTACTACTACTACTACTACTACTACTACTACTACTACCACTACTTCTACTACTACTACTACTACTACTACTACTACTACTACTACTACTACTACTACTACTACTACTACTACTACTACTACTACTACTACTACTACTGCTACTACAACTATTATCATTATTATTATTATTATTATTATTATTATTATTATTATTATTATTATTATTATTATTATTATTACGACTACACTACTACTACTACTACTACTACTACTACTACTACTACTACTACTACTACTACTACTACTACTACTACTACTACTACTAACTACTACTACTACTACTACTACTACTACTACTACTACTACTACTACTACTACTACTACTACTACTACTACTACTACTACTACTACTACTACTACTACTACTACTACTGATACAACTAGTATTAGCAGCATCTAGTGAGTTGTCGTTAGTAGTGCTGAAGATAAAAAGTGATCCCATTGGTAGAACTGTTGAATACAACTCACGATTGGTTTTCTTTTGTGAACAAAAGACTTGTCTTTTGACGTCTTTTTTTTTGGTCAGTGTCAGGCTATAATTTAAGGTTGGCTATTGTTCTAGATTCAGGCTATAAGTTAACGTTGGCTATTGTTCTAGTGTCAGGTTATAAGTTAACGTTGGCTACCGTCCTAGTGTCAGGCTTTAAGTTAACTTTGGTTATGGTTCTTGTGTCAGGAAATAAGTTAACTTTGACTATGGTTCTAGTGTCAGGTTATAAGTTAACGATGGCTATGGTTCTAGTGTCAGGTTATAAGTAACGATGGTTTGTTCTTGTGTCAGGCTATAAGTTAACTATTGCTACGGTTCTAGTGTCAGGCTGTACGTTAAGGATGGCATGTTCTTGTGTCAGGCTATATGATAACGATGGCTAAGCCCTCACTGACTTACATATCGACATCCTGGTCCCAATATGATTGCTTGGGGATCGTTAACCATCCCAATATAGGACATACACCTGGGTAAAGAAACAAAGGAAAGAAGAAGGGGAAAAAAGGAAATTGAGCAATATCAGCCCCATCATCATCATCATCATCGTCATCATCATCATCATCATCATCATCATCATCATCATCATCATCATCATCATCATCATCATCATCATCATCATTGCCCTTTTTCACCTTGGGTCAGGGTAAAGGCCACAAACAAACAGTTTCAATCATTCTCTATCCTGAGCTAACTTTTGTTTTTATCTCGTTCCATATTTTATCACTTCTCTGTATATCAGCTTCTTTAATTCTTCTCCATGTTTTGTTGTCCTTCATAAATTATGTCATTGCAGAAATTCTTCGATCGCCCAAGCTAAAAAAAAGGATTTGATCTGTTCGTTTGCGTTTCTGTAACGGCTTGAGTTTTACGGAAGGGGTGTTAACCCTTCGAAATCCCACCAACCTGGAGGACCAGGTGACTCAACAAGCCGTCATTTTACTATGATAAATAATGACCTCAAACGCCCAGATGACACAAGAGAACTGAGACGCGAGAATGATTTAGAACACCTGAGTTCCATTGGGACAGACCGGCATCAGTGGAAAGACTTCAACAAATCAAAGAAGCTGCTAAAGCGACCCATCAGTCCGAAGATTAGGAGGCGATTGGTGATAAGTAAACTTGAGCTCTAAACGTGCTCAAAGCGCTTTACAAGTGGCCCCTAACCAACATTAACAATTAACATGGAAAACGAGACATGGCGCCTGTTAAGCGATATTACAATTTTTTCGTACAGAGACAACGTTGTTAACGGCCAAGTACTCATTTTACACATAACTACGGTCATGAGAGAATGTGAGTAAAGTGCCATCTCCAAGGACTCAACTATGCGATGAGAGAGGTTCGAACCTAGGACCTTCCGATCCGAAAGAGGAGTGTCATACCACAAGACCACATAGCCATTCAGATTACTAAATGACATGTCATATCAATAAGCTAATATCAAGTTAAGAAACTATTGAGCAGACACCGGTGTGAGATATAGATCTGAACAAGTGTGTATGAAACAGTGTCAGACAAAGCTAGAAAGAAAAATAGAGAAAAAAAAAACATCACAATAAATCAGTCTACCTAGGAATTGTCGCAGTAGACTGATGTTTTTTCCCCTGAAATTTTTCTTTCTTGCTTTGTCTGGTACCTTTCATACACACAATATCAGCTAAACTTGCGGCTATGTGGGAAGCGGTTTGACTCTCGTTTTCGGATCGGAAGGCCCTGGGTTTGAGCCTCACTCGGCGCTTAATTGAGTCTTTTATTCATATTCTTTCACCGTACTCAGGCCGTTAACAGGGTTGTTTCTGTCCAGAAAAACAATTGTAATTTAGCCTAGCAGGCGTCATGTCTTGTTCTACATGTTAAATGTTGCTGTTAGCTAGGGACTCTTTGTAAAGAGCTTTGAGCACGTTTAGTGGATATCGCGCTATACAAAAGATCAAGCTTTTAAAGAGAAAACGTGCTCAACGTGGTTTATCGGAAGTACCAAGCCAACATAAATAATATACTACATGTTGAACGAGACATGTTAGGCGATATTATATTTTTGCCAACATAGACAATACTAATAATAATAATAATAATAATAATAATAATAATAATAATAATAATAATAATAATAAAAATAATAATAATAATGATGATGATGATAATAATAATAATAATAATAATAATAATAATAATAATAATAATAATAATAATAATAATAATAATAACAATAATAATAATAAATGATAATAACAATAATAATAATAATAATAATAATAATAATATAATAATAATTATAATAATAATAATTATAATAATAATAATAATAATAATAATAATAATAATAATAATAATAATAATAATAATAATAATAATAATAATAATAGAGCTTTTATATAGAGCAATATTTAAAGCGCTTTACACGTGGTCCCTGGTCAACAGCAACATTTAACATGCAGGACGGTATATGAAGCCTGTTAGGCGATATTACATTTTTTTTCGGACAGAGAAAACGATGTAAACAGCCAGGTACTCATTTTACACCTGATTACGGTGAGAGAATGTGAGTAAAGAGCCTTCTCCAAGGAATCAACTATGCGCCGATCTAGGCTCGAACCCAGGAGCTTCCGATCCGAAAGCGAGTGTCATACCACTATATTACATAGCCGCACAACGCTGTTGACGGCCAAAAGAACATTCTACATTCGAGTAACTGCTTTGCGTCTGATGTGGGTATATAAAAATTCTTTTCCAATGACTCAACTATGCGACGCTCAGATCAGAGCGGGACTTGAACCTAGGACTTGTGGTATGACACTCGCTTTCGGATAGGAATGTCTTGGATTCGAGTCTCGCTCATCGCATAGTTGAATCCTTGGAAAAGACTCTTTACTCACATTCTCTCACCGTACTAAGGTGTACAATGAGCAATGAATGGGTAGCTGAGTCTGTTAGATCTGGCGGACAGTACTTTGCGATAGACTCGCGTCCTATCCAAAGTGTAGCAAGAAATTGCTATTGTCCGTTTCACGCTATAGAAACTGGGATTAAAACCCCCGACTCTATGGCGAAAAATAGCTGTGAAAGGACTGCTTGCCGTAGCAGAAGTTCACAATTCCAACACACAAAACCAACACATATAAAAAGTTTCTTTCCAAGAACCATCAAGGACGAGTTGAATCTCCATTAGTCACATATCAGGGCGGGCAAGTTCAGGGAGGCGCTATAGGCTCGACATCCAAGATGGTCTCGTAACGGTCAACAGGAATTACTCTTTGGCCCCCATCCCCAATATGCATCAAATTCCCCCATCTGGAAAATGCGACACTGGGGTTAGCGACCTGACGCATATATTACATTATTGTCGAGAGCCACAGTATAACAAAAAGAGCTTTTTTCAAAGCTACTGGCAGTCCATAGCGTTAATATCCTCCTATTACAGGAAACCCATCTTTACGCTGGCACACAATCTTTCCGATTCCAGATCCCAGGCTATACGACGGTCCAGCGAAAGGACACTTCGAGGATCAAAGGAAGGGTTAGAGTTTACGCTAATGAACCCTCGAAGGTAAGGGTCATTGAGAGGGCAACGGACAGCAACGGGGTGAATAGAATTTCTACATTTGGACTACACCACCGGTCCCAGTGGTTATCCAGCCTTCCATATGTCTGGGAGACTTTAATAGCCACCATCATAAATGGGGCTATTGAGACCGCAATGAGGCAGGTAGACAACTCCACTCATGGATACACTCTAATGATCTACACGTAGTGCCAAGGGTACCTCCAGGGGCACACGCGATAAGAAGGAGTATACTCCTGATCTCACCCTCGTCACGAAGGGAGAGAACGGAGAACTGCTGCAGGTAAAGCGGACAGTCATCGGCGATTTCCCACATCGCCTGCACAGGCCGGTTCTTGTCACAGCGAAGGCGACAATTCCGAGGGTGCAGTCTCTCCCACTTTGCCTTCAGTAAGGCTAACTGGGACCAATTCAGTTCCTATATCGAGCAGGTCTTCCCTGCAATTCCTTCCAAGTCCGAGAACATAACCAGATTTAACAGGTTAAGAGCGGTCACCACTTCATTCTACGGGGCAAACGGAAATTTTACACCTACTGCTGGAAGAAGAATTGGAACAGATGTACAAGGGGTATCAGCAGACCAAGTCCCCGGACGTAGCCGATAGACTACTTCAGTCTCTGGCAGAAGAAAGGAAACAGCGGTGTCAGGAGACAGTGGAAAGTCTCGAAATTACACACTCTAGCCGCCACTCTTGGCGACTGATAAAGAAATTGGATCCGGACCGGAATTTCAAGAAGGCTGCACCAGAATGTGAGACGGACTATTTCCAGGAACAAAGAACCGTAGCAAACGGGTCCCTAATCAGGCTTTCGAGCGCGGAGTCCGCAAGACATACCGTACAATTTTGGACTAAATTCCTGCGAATGAGTCGGACTGGACATACCCGTTCAGTCCCAGAGAAGTGGGCGCAGCCATTAGCGATGTCAAAAATGGTAAGGCAGCAGGGATATACGGCATATTAGATCCCGATATGGTGAGGCATCTGGGCCTCAGGGCACGGAGCTGGCTGGCAAAGGCAATGTCTGACGTCCTTGCAATAGGAAAGTTCCCACAAGTGTGGAAGCACGATAAGAAGCCAGAGAAACCGGCGAAGAAGGCCGACAGTTACAGATAACCACCACTTCTAAGCTGCTTGTAGAACCTTATATATAGAGAGAGTTCTATTAAACCGATGGGGGCCGGTCCTAGACGCTGCCCTGTCACCCAAGCAGGCGGGCTTCAGGGAAGGGAGGTGCACCATGGAACAGGTCATTGCCCTTACCGAGCATATTGAGATAGAGTTTGAGAGGAAACAGCAAACTGGTGATGTATTTATAGACATATCGGCGGCGTACGATGCGGCCTGGTGCGAAGGATTAATGCTCAAACTTCAAAGATCAGAGGTGCAAAAAGGCCTTAAGTTGTTCTCTTCAATCTTAGGGAAAAGACAATCCCACGTTTTGATGGGAGACGCTACGAGTTAGTAAAGAATGGGGTCCTTAAGGGATCTGTTCTGGGGCCTAAGTTTTTTAATGTCTACATAAGCGACATGCCGAATACTTCCTCCCTAAGACTGGGATACGCGTACGACTGGACAGCCGTTACTCACAGTAAAGTGTGGACCCGTCTCGAGGGCGTACTCAGCGAGGACGTCACAAGACTAAAAGCCTACTTTGACAAGTAGTATCTGAAGATGAACACTTCGAAAATCGTGGCCACTGCATTTCCTCTATGCAGTGGCTGGCACACCCGTAAATTGAACGTCCTCGTCAGGTGACCAGCTTCTCCTATATGAGCGCATCCAAAATATCTGGATGTGACGCGGGACCGCAGCCTTATCTATTGGGTGCATCTCGACGGAGTTGTCCGGAAGATAGAGAAATGCGTGTCTTCTGAGGAAGCTGGCGGGATCAACTTGGGGTGCTAATCTAGCGCTCCTGAGGACATCCGCCTTGGCACTATGCTATTAAGCCGCGGAGTATTGCGCTCCAATGTGGGGTAGACGCAGGAACGTTAAGAAGGTAGATGTTAAACTTCGCAAGTCCATGGACATAGTGTCAGGAACACTGGCAATAACGCCTAGAGATGGGGCCCGATAATGGCAGCAATCCAGTCCCCTGATGTCCGACAGGAGCTCAACGAGCGAGGGAATGGACATATCCCTCTCAAGCGCATAATCGACGGCGTCCTCGTTTCAAGCCGAAATAAGTCCCGCAACCCCTGTACTTAGATTCCCTGACTTCGGACAGATCTACACATACGAAATGGAAGTCGGTTTGGACGAATTTAATCTCTCGAGGGGGCGGGGACATCGACTCCCCGAAACTGGGGAAGAAGTTTCCAGGCTTGTCCACCAGTAAGAGGAGACATTGGGTTGCAGCCATCGGCTTTAGGCCGAGAGCCTGTTTAACAGCAAGTTCATTACATCAGCACTGGGGACTTGCCACCTACCTAACATGCACCCGCTGTGGTAACGAGCCCGAAACCACTAAGCATCTAGTTGAACGGTGTGTTGTGAAACTTCCGGGTGGGTTTGCGACGGTGCACGAGAGTCACACCGTTTTTACTAATAGGGTCGATCATCATAACATAGTAGTGTGAGCACCATTAGAATCTGCTGCCTTTTGTAGATAAAGACGTTGAACTTGAAGTTGAACTGAAGTCTACTTACCCTTGTCCGTTCTTGAACTGGATTCTATTTGAATATCTATTGTTTTGGTGGAATTGTAGGCACGTGTACCTTTCCCATTCCCGGATAGCTAGGTAGATCAACCCCTCCTCTCTCTCATCTGAACAGGATTTGAAGATAATAATTTTTTTAAATCGATCTTTTATATAGAGCAATTTCCACTAACTGTGCTCAAATCGATTTACAAGGGGTCCCGCCTGGTCAACAGCAACACTTAACATGTAGGACATGACGTGACGCCTTTTAGGCGATACTACAATTTTTTTTTCGGACAGAGTCAACGATGTTGACGGACAGGCACTCATTTTACACCTGAATACGATAAAAGAATG
>NC_088368.1:39939032-39954032 GCF_034508935.2 Berghia stephanieae | reverse complement strand
CGCATTGTTGTCATTTAAAATAATACAATAATATTAAAATTTCGTTTGGTGTTTTAACTAATCAAATAATATGAGTTTCATTAGTTTCTTCCTTCCAAAAAAACCCAGTTTTTACGTCTGTATTTAAAAAAAGTCCAATAGAATATTTGGGGACCCCGATAGCTCAGTTGATAGAGCACTCTCTTTATACTCAAAGGGCCAGAGATCGATCCCGGGTGCAGTCGAGTTTTTTCTGAATCTCTGTCTACTCAGCAGTGAATGGGTAGCTGGGTTTGTTAGATCTGGCGAAAAGTCACCATGGACCCCACTTATTACTTATTAACTTATTACCGCCGCATCCACCCCCTCTTATTATAACTTCACGTCTCTCTCTTACTCTTCAATGCTCGCTGCCCTCTAATGTGTGTGTGTGGGGGGGGGGGTAGGAGTTGCGTGTGTGTATCAACGCCACGAACAACTCGATCAACGCCTTGGACGATGCCATTATCTCCGTTAATGGGGATAAATTTCAAATTTTATTAAATTATCGAAGTAACAATGAAGTACGGTGAGCAAATAAAGAAGGCATCACCCCTCTTCTCTAATTAGGTTACAATTTGAAATGAGTGTGACTACTCCGTGTGTTTTACTCCTGTAGACCACGGTTTTCATCGTGTAGCGGTCTTTAACGGTTCAAGAATGAACGATCCCATGGTCCCAGAGGTCAAAACGGTTCGAACTTCCAACAGTCTCTCAGGAATGTTCAATGTCGAAAAGGACCGCCGGTCCTAGGACCGGTCCTTGCGGTTTTCATTTCCCAGGGACCGTAGGACCGTGGTCCTTAAGCTTGCCAAGGACCGCCCCGCACTAGACTCTGGACTTTCAGGTCCGAAGACGTGTGTCATACATATCACTAGACCACGAAAACTCTCAAACCTGAAACCTGGCGAAGAAATCAATAACAAAAGTCAAAATAATGGAAACTTCAATGTAACCAGTTAACTGTCGTACTCTGGAAGGTGGAGCTCATTGGTATCATTCGAAGACAATTCACCTAGGAGAAAGACAACTCTGATTTCAAACCTGGGTAAATGGAGCTCCTCAGTCATGGAGACAATCTTCTAAGGGAAGAAAACTCCAACAGAAAATCATGGGTAGACTTGGCTCGATAACTCGGGAGGGTAACCAGCCTAGGAGTAAATCTCCAAAATTAACCTTGGTGCTCCAAGTCTTGGGATTATGCGATGGGCCAACTATCCGTACATTTTAAAATAGCAAGTAACAGAAACCTACGTCATACAACTAGACCACAAAAACTCTCAAATCTTAGACCTGGCCGAAGAAATCATTTCATCATTCATTCATCCCATGATCTGATGATCGTCGGGGGGATACACGGGATGCAGCTCCCACCACTTTCCGCGATTCTTCTCTACTCTTGACTTCTCCACGAGTTCTTCCATCTTTATTCCTGTTCATCCAAACTTTCCTTTGTATTCCTCTTCTTCTTCCTCCTTCAATGGTACCCTCCATCACCATTCTGCACTAACCTTCATGCCTCACATTGTAGCCAAACCATGACATCTTCCTTCTTCATCAATAACAATAGTCAAATACAATTGAAGCTTCAAAGTCAGAGCTGCCTACTTGAAACTTCAAAAATTCGTAGTTTCCAAGGGAAAAAAGAAATTTCTTCTTCATTAACTTTAGAAATAAACAATTTTTTCCAGCATGGTCCAAAAATGTTCCAAACTCCTGAATATAGGTTCTGATGAATTGAACTTTCCTTTTCAACAAGATTTATTGAATGAAAGAGACCTATGCAACTCTGAAGGTGGAGCCAAAAAATTGTATTTCGTAGTATTCGTCAGGTCTGTTAAATGTAAATAGTTAACTGTCTTATTCTGGAAAAACGTGAATATAAAAGAAAATTCATTCTTCAAATATCTTACAGTTATACCTGAGTGAAGTGAGAGGATCAGAGTAAATAGTCTTTTCCAGGAATTCAACTCTGGCGGGACTCGTACCAGGGACCTAAGGGTTTCAAAACGAGTGCCATACCACAACAAAGTCTTAGTCATCACACATGATCAAAACATAGCCATGCCTACACTGTGCCATACTTACTTACTTAATCCTCTTAGGGCATCCACCAGACATCTCCATTTTTTTCGGTCCGTTGATTTTTGCCGTAGATGTATTCCAGGATATGCCTGCTTCCTTTAGTTCTTTTTCCATGGTCCTTTGCCAAGTTTCTTTGGTCTCCCCCGCTTTCTCTTCCCATCTGCTGTCGAAATCAATACTGTCTTGGGAAGTGACCCTTTTCCTATTCTTGCCACATGACCCAGCCAACGCCATCATCTTCCTTGTATTTGGCTTTCAATGTTAGTGCAGTCAGCTTTCTTTACTAGATCCTCTTCAAATATTTATCGATTTAAATTACCCCCACCTTGGCAAAAACTCACATGTCCGGGACCCCGGCTAGGTCTTTGACGAAGTCCCTGGGCTTGAGAGTTTTTCCCAAGATGAGGGTCATTCAAATTTAAATTGATCAATATTTGAAGGACGAGTTTTCTGGCCAAATCATTAAATACCCGTCTTACCAAATTACAAGTATCCCAGCTTACTGGTTAAATGCAAGCCGGCGATATGCTACGTGGTCTAGTAATATGATGCCGTTTTTAGACAGGAAGGGCTTCAGTTGGAGCCTCGTTCGGCGCATAATTGAGTCATTGGAAAAGGCTCTTTACTCACTCACATTCTCTCACCATACTCAAGTGTAAAATGAGAACCAGGCCGTTAACAGCGTTATTCCGTCCGAAAAAAAATGTAATATAGCCTAACAAGTGTCACGTCTTGTCCTTCATGTTAAGTGTTGCTGTTGGCCTGGAACCTCCTGTAAAGCGCATTGGGACTTCGAGTGGATAATGCCCTATATAAAAAACTCTCATTAAATCATTATTATCATGAAAGTTTCTTGCTTACCCGATCCACCAGCGTTAGCGATCAGCTGGTCAATGTCCATTCCAGATACACTGCCCAGTAACACAATGGTGGACACGACGACCATTGGCTGGAATGATAACAAATTGACAAATAGGGAACAAAAGTGTGATGTCAAAATATCGGTTCCAATCTCATTGGAAATGTAAAACCACCCTGCCGGAGGACTGAAGACATACCTTGTGTAAATGATCTTCTTCTGGTTTTATAGCGATCGCAATTTATTTTCTAGTCTAAATTTATACAGGTCATCAATAAAGACCTTCCATTCTTTCTCTTTTACGTGAGTCTTAGAATGTGGCTATAAATCCTGCCACTAAAATAGCTAGGCCACTTTATGATTCAGTATACAACCTATAGGGAATGAGATTAGCGGAAAAGTAGCGACCCTTGATTGGACGCTACTCTTCCGCTAATCTCATTTCCTATTCATTATTTGTCCTACGAAGGACTGATTAGATACACACTTTCAAAGATTTCGGCACTATAAATGTTTCTGTGACGTCACGACTTTTCTCTCCATTTAGTGAACAGACACTAGTGTAAGATATAGATAGTATGCGCTTTGTTAAAAAGCTCACAACTGGCCAACAGGAAGCATAACGGACCAAACACAAAACTATGTGTAACCTTAAATGTTTACGTCAACTTCATTATATCTATAATTTAAACAAGTTTATGTCTGAGATTCAGAGAGAAGAAATCATCCAACTGAATATGGAAACCTGCAAATAAAAAACAAAACAAAACAAAAACAAAAACAAACAAAAAACAAACCCTGAGCAATTTCAATTGTATTACATACTATAAACATCATGAGCGAAAGGATGTTTACCGACTTGACACGGCCTCACATAGATACGCATTGTCTGCTATTAAAATCCAATAGGATTCAATAGTCGTAACGTCACTTCCTTCGTAATGACGCATGGTAACTTAGCAATAATGGCTCTAAACTATCGGAACAATGGCGGACGCCCGAATGAAATATTTCTCCGGCGAGCATAAAGGGTATCCAGAGGAAAAAAAACCCCCATAAATTTGATCATGTTTTGACTTTTACACATTCTGATCACAAAGCATATGAAAAGTTCTAGCCAGCATGAAGAATAGAAAGTAATGAGTTGCTTTGTTTAGAACCAATATGGCCGCCATTGCCAGGCAAGAATTCGGATTAATATAGCAGTTGTTGACAGAGAATTGACAAATTGTCATTAAAAGTGTTCATAATATAATTGATATAATTGCCATCTTCTTTATTATTATTATTGTATTATTATTATTATTATATTATTATTATTATTATTATTATTATTATTATTATTATTATTATTATTATTATTATTTATTATTATTATTATTATTATTATTATTATATTATTATTATTATTATTATTATATATATTATCATCATCATCATCATCATCATCATCATCATCATCATCATCATCATCATCATCATCACATCTCATCATCATCATCATCATCATCATCATCATCCATCATCATCATATCATCATAAATATTATTATCTATATTATATTATTATATTATTATTATTATTATTATTATTATTATTATTATTATTATTATTATTATTATTATTATTATTATTATTATTATTATTATTATTATTATTTATTATTATTATTATTATTATTATTATTATATTTATTATTATTATTATTATTATTATTATTATTATTATTATTATTATTATTATTATTATTATTATTATTATTATTATTATTATTATTATTATTATTATTATTTTTATATTATTATTATTATTATTATTATTATTATTATATTATTATTATTATTATTATTATTATTATTATTATTTATTATTATTATATTATTATTATTAATATTATTATTATTATTATTATTATTATTATATATTATTAGTATAGTAATTCTTCTTCTTCTTCTTCTTCTTCTTCTTCTTCTTCTTCTTCTTCTTCTTCTTCTTCTTCTTCTTCTTCTTCTTATTATTATTATTATTATTATTATTATTATTATTATTATTATTATTATTATTATTATTATCATTATTAATATTATTGTCATTAATATTATTGTTATTATTATTATTATTATTATTATCATTATTATTATTATTATTATTATTATTATTATTATTATTATTATTATTATTATTATTATTATTATTATTATTGTAAATCTTGTTGGTATTACCGTTTTTTGTATTTGTAGTGGTTAATGATGATATCATTTTTAAAAATTTCTTTTGCCATTGGTGAATGTTGTCATTAAATGTATGATTTGAGCCAAAGATTAAATGAACTTTAAACTTTAAACATAATAAAGTTAAAGTAGGTAGACAAATTATGACTGTTCAAAAACGATGCAATGATTGAAGTGGAATTAGTGATTATTGACGGTGAATCACCCAAGTCTCTCCCTTTTAGATTTGGTGTTCCTCAAGGCTCAGTCCATGGTCTCACTCCCTTTCTTTTTTATAGTGACGACCTGGTAGATGTTCTTGAATCTAAAATCCTCCTTTTTGCAGAAGACACAATTGCATACTTGGTGATAAAATCATATGAAGATGGAGCAAATCTGCAACAAGACCTCGAGAAACTGGCGGTTTGGGAACTGAGACACCTAGGGTGTTTCATCCAGAGAAGTGCAGTGTCATTTCCATCTCCAGAAATAAATCTCAAATTACATGCAATGACAAGCTACACAACCATACATTAGAGCACATACCATCAGCAAAGTATTTAGGAATATCAATAAAATTAGACTAAAAATTAGACGACCACACGAACAACATCACATCGAAAGCAAGTAGGATTCTGGAATTACTCCAAAGAAATTTAAAGGTGAAATCAACAGGCCCATAATCATTACCTTACATGTCATTAATTCGACTACACATTGAATACGCATGCACTGTTTGGGACACACACACACACACACAAAATGCCTTGTTGATTATCCGGGGGCCGTACAGAGACTAGCCGCTCGCTAACTTATAGATAGTATGCGCTTGGCTAAGAAGCTCATAATATTGCCATCCGGAGAGTATAACGGACCAACACACAAAACAGTGTGTATCCATGAACGTTTATAGTCGGGTTAATACAGTTCTGTGAGCATTACTCATAAACGCGGATGGCAAAAAACAATAACAAAGACCAGAGTGACGTCATCTTCGAACTCTCTATAGCCTGACCGTGGCCTTCGTACACTCATGGCCTGACACTGACCAACAGATAACAAGTCCTTTCCTTATACTAAAGACAGCTCACTAGGCGGTCCAAAATCCTAAATATGACGTCAAAATATGAGTCTTAGTGTCAGTGGCTATAAGTTAACTATGACTACGGTTCGATACTAGCTCGGCGCATAGTTGAGTCCTCTTAAAAGCTTCTTTACCAATATTCTATCATCGTGTTTAGGAGTTGTAAATATGAGTACCTTACCGTAACCATCGTTATCTCTATCCGAAAAAAATTGTATTATCTCCAAACAGGCGTCATGTCACGTCTTAAATGTTCACGACCAGGGACCCCCTGTAAAGCGCTTTGCGCACGTTTAGTAGAGATTGCGCTACATAAAAGATCGAGCTTAATTTTTTTTAAGTTGAAAAGTTGTACATTCATGCATTAAAAAATAGTATAAGCCATTTTCTCCGTGTATTATTGTTATATAAAGATCAAAATGTATTTTACCACAATTTAGTCAAACTTACCAGCAAGATTATGAAACCCTTCATTTTCTTTTACTTCGTTGATTATCTCTCATAAATCGGTTGATATCTGTTGGAAATAAATAGAACACGCACTAATTTTACCATGTACTAGGGGAGATAGTTTGTCACCGATTATATCCCTTAGTTGTGTCCAAAACAATGAATAGTACTGTTATAAAGGTCCATTTAGACGTAAAGACTTTTCGAACACGTCCGACGGATTTCCACAAATGGTTGATAATGGCCCAAAATCATGGCGTAACTATAATTACTCGATGACCAAAACTCACGAAAACTGATTTGAAAAAAACAAAACCATGAGCTTTTTTATATAGCGCGATATACACTAATTGTGCTCAAAGCGCTTTACTATGTAAACGAGGTATTTCACTCTCGTCAGATGGATATCCACCCAAGATCCTGATATCAGGGGCCGCCTGATATTTTCCTGTCGTCGAGTTGACGGATCATCGGGGTCTAGCGTGTGATTAGTTTTCACCGAATTCTCTCTTACGTCAAATAAAGAGGAGTCTCTCTATTGACTGACTGAAGTTTAAGACACAATGGAAGGGGAAGGGGTTATGAAATATCTATACACACAGGTAAACACACACACACACACACACACACATATATATATATATATATATATATATATATATATATATAAACATTTCAAGCATAATTATGATTATTTAACTTCTACAACATTGTATCAAGCGTTAGTTCTAATCAGAAATTATATATATATATACACACACACACACACACACACACACACACACACACACTGTTTCCCAAGATTAACTACGGAAGTACGATGCCACAGATCCGACACGTATCAATTAACTGTACGACTAAAGGGAACTTCTCTGTGGACATATTATGTCAATTCACGGTGACCCACATCGACCGTGTCTCATCTATGTCCGTCGGACCGTGTGAGAAAAGCCTGTACGTCTAAATGGGCCATAAGGACAACTAAAGACGTAAAAAAAAAAACATTTCTCAAGGCTCAAACGGTTTCTACAAGTGCACGTGAACGACAATTACAATCACACCAATTCGTGCGCACGATTTGATGTCAGTATCTACCGTGTTATTTGGTCCCTCTAATAGGATTCAATAGTCGTAACGTCACTTCCTTCCTAATGACGCATGGTAACTTAGCAACACTGGCTCTAAACTATCGGAACAATGGCGGACGCCCGTATGAAATATTTCTCCGGCGAGCATAAAAGCGTATCCAGAGGGGGAAAAACATAAATTTGATCATGTTTGGACTTTTACACATTCTGGTCACAAGACATATGAAAAGTTCTAGCCATCTTGAAGAATAAAATGTAATGATTTTCTTTGTTTAGAACCAAGATGGCCGCCGTTGCCGGACGGCGTGACATCAGAATACTGAATCCAATGATTATCATTTTGCCACCAATCAAGGGACTGAAATACAAAGCAAATGCATTCACTCTATGTATAACATTATAATTATATGGGCTCGATAGTAGCCTTCTTAAATACAAAGTTTGACCGTAGCCTTTGTAAACTTATAGACACTGATCAAAAAAAATTAAGTAAAAAACCCAAAGTATCCATCCTGTTCTATGGCTGTGAAACATGGACTCTCACTGCAGATCTAGAAAAGCGAATTTGTTCTTTCCAAAATAAGAGCTATCGGAAATTCTTGAGAGTTCCTTAATTGGAGCACAGGACTAATAAGGATATTTTAGATTAGGTAGAGTATCGAGCTATAGTCAAAAGAAGGAAATTGTCATGGTTCGGACATACTGTCGGCGTCATAAGCTATGCAAGACTGTCATGCAGGGAGGGCTCTATAGAGGGACAGAGGAGGAAAGGAATACAGAAAAAACGATGTCAGGGCATCAAAGAGCAGACAGGCCTGGGTCTTAATAACCTTCTAGAAAAGACCAGAGACAGTGACGAATGGCGTAAGGTTATGAAGTCTGTATCTCGTATGCCCCCCCCCCCCTCCCGACGATCAGTGGTAATGAGAATGAGTAAGTGAGTAATAAGAAGTCACTGGTCATTGGCCAAAAAGATTATCAAAAATCGAGTAGTCTTTGACCGTAAAGGAAAATAAATCGTGAGCTGAGTTCAGTAGTTCAACAAATGGGATCATTAATTTGTTTCCTTGAACACTACTAAATAGAACTCACTTGACGGTGCACGAATCTAAAAAAGACACCAAAAACACGTTCCAGTGGTCAAAGGCTCGTGTTTTGAGGTCACTTTTTGTTGAGTGTCAGGCCGAACCAATCGTGAACTTATAGCCTGACACTGACCAAAACATTACGTCAAAAGATAAGTCTTGGGCAAAAAAAGAAAACAAATCGTGAGTTGTATTCAATAGGTCTGCCAATGGAATCACTTGTTTCCTTGAGCTCTATTAACGACAACTCACTAGGTGGTACAAAAGCCTAAAAATAACGTCAAACAATAAGTCCTAGTGGCTTGTGGTGTCAGTCTATGTTAACGATGATCACGGTCCATAGCTATCGTAACTTATAGCCTGACACTAAGACCCATAATTTGACGTCATTTTTAGGTTTGTGAAACGGCCTATTCAGTTGTCTTTAGTAGTGGTCAGGGAAACAAGTGATCCCATTGCTAGAATTGTTGAAAACAACTCACGAATTGTTTTCTGTTGTGGCTAAAGACTTGTTTTTTGATGTCATTTTTTGGGTCAATTTCATAATTTCAGGCTATATTTTTTTAGCGATGCCTACGGTCAGTTTACGAAGGCTACGGTTGTTGTTGGTAGTGATAAAGTACACCACTGAATCCAATGGTTGAACCATTAATTACACTTCACTACTTTCTTCTTTTGTAGTTTTCTACTTTCTTCTTTTGTTGTTTTCGACTTGTCTTTTGATTAAACTTTTTGGTCAGTGTCAAGCCATAGCCATCGTTTACATATAGCATGACACTAGAACCCTCTAGGATTTATACTTTGACGTCATTATTTAGTTTTTTGCATCGCCTTGAGTTTGTCGTTAGTAGAGCCAAGCGGTTGAACTGTTGAATACAACTCACGCTTTGTTTTCTTTTGTGGCCAAAGACTTGCCTTTCGAGATCATTATTTGGTCAGTGTCAGGCTATAAGTTTACGGTGGCTACTGGTCAAGCCGGTTTATAGATTATAGATACCCCAAAGCTCTTAATGCTGTACGTTTAGCCAAAATACCCATAACATATGCCAATCTAATTTAACGTTTCAACAGAAAAAAACCGTAAACGTTTATAGTCTGATTGAAAGAATCTAGTGAGAACTACTCATAAAAATGGCTGACTAGAAATAATAAGAGTTAAGTGACTGCAATTTTGTTCTAGTAGCTTAGTGTCGAGTACAGATGGTGAGAAACACAAAATTCAAGTCTTTTGCTGGTCGACAATCTACAGTCACTCTCCTCAAAGAAAAAAAAATTGAGCTTTTTTATAGCGCAATATCAACTAAACGTGTTCAAAGCGCTTTACAGGGGGTCGCTTGCCAACAGCAACACTTCACAAGTAGGACAAAACATGACCTCTGCCAGGCTATACATTGCATTTTTATTTGGACAGAGACAACCCTATTAACGATCAGGTACTCATTTTACACCTGAGTGTATTTTGCGTAATTTGTTTTAGATTTCCATTTCAACAATGAGCCCAGAATGAACTGGTTTATCAGACTTGAAAATAGGTGCACCCCCCTTTTACACAAATCAGAAAAAAAAACAATGGATCTCAGTGACGGGATTATTAGAACATATAAAATGTATTGTACTTACTTAAAAATCCCTCACTGGTAGCAAAGCCAGCTAGCTGTATCTACTGTGTATGATATGCTTTGCTAGAGTGTATAATCTGTGTGATGTTTTATATATTTAAATGGTTACTCCTAACCAGCCACATGCATGGCGATATTCCATACTAGGCCATGGTAGATGCGTTGTCAGGATTGCGAAATTCTGCTGTTTGTTATACATTTGAGATTCATCACTTTATTTGATATTACAGGGGCAGGCTGAAAAGTCTTGCCGCCGCTCTTCTTGTATAATTTTAAAAATTATTATAGATACGAAAATGACAAATATATGTATAAAAGCAAAGCTCAGTTCAACTCCCTCCTTACAAGTCATTATTAGAATTTACCTCGAAACTGCACACCCACCCGGTACAAAAATAGACTTTTTCTAATCAAACAAAAAAGTAACAAATGTATTCAATACAGAATGTTGTTCAGCAAAAAATATTATGTCTACAACTGTGTTTAATATTTATAGCTGTAATCAAAGCATTTTTTTACATTTTGTGATGTACAAGAGAAATCAGAATGAGAAAATTGTCGTTGCATCGTTACGAATGTGATGATTTTTTGGTAGGGAGAGGGTTAAGTCCTTTTCGTCGATCATTTTAAATGGGAGAGATCTGTATTCATGATTTTGTCCTATCTAGTCATCGATCACATGATTTGTTGCTGTCTAACAATTGGATAATTCTCAACAAATGTAAACAAGCTGCTTTGTTTATGAAAGTTGTAAAGATACCAATGTGTCAAGCTAAACAAAATGACCAATCGAGATGTTAGATATTTCAAAAGATGTGAACACTTTTCACTATCTAGGCCACTTTGAGAACATTTATTTGCAATGTGACCTATGACCTCGAGCACATGGAAAGGCAATGTTATAGATCATCCAACCATTTCAGCATAGTTACCGTTCCTATCCACACAGAGTCGCCAACGGCGCTCTAGTTATTGCATTGCGTCGAAGAGGAATAGGATTCAATAGTGGGCCCCTGACCAACAGCAGCACGTAACATGTAAAACGAGACATGGCGCCTGCTAGGCGTTAGAACAATGTTTGTTTTGACATAGACAAGCTGTTAACCGTCAGGTACTCATTTTACATCCGAGTACGGCGAGAGAATGTGAGTAAAGAGCCTTTCTAGGGACTCCTTTTCTGTGCGCCGAGCGAGGCTCGAATCCAGGACCTTCCGATCCAAAAGCAAGTGTCGTACCACAAGACCACATGACCCTATATAGGGAATGAGATTAGCGGAAGAGTAGCGTCCCTTGATTGGACGTCATCTTACAGAGAGAACGTCAATTTAAAAACTTATAACTTTCAACTGAGGATATCTTTCCTTTAGATAAAAAGATTTCACTAATTATGAAAAAGAATTAAAGTATGAAAAATAGTATCAAGCTTTAAAATATAATGTTATAACTCGATTTAACCCTCTCCTTACCAGCCATTTCCAGAATTTTCCCCAAAACTTCACACTCACCCAACACAAAAGCAGACATTTCTTACTCAAACAGATCATACCAGTTTAAAAATTGGATTACTAAATGTTAGATCGTGCCGTAATAAAACTCAAGATATAATTGACATAATTGAAGATCATAAAATTACTATTTTTGTCATCTTTGAAACATGGCTTAATCATTTATATGATGACCCAGTCCTGAAAGCAGTTACACCCGAAGGCTTTTGTATTAAATCATTTTCACGCATTGGGAGGAAAGGAGGTGGAATTGCAATTATTTACAACTTGTCACTCTTTGACAAGATATCATTTCACCACGATGATTTTAGAAGTTTTGAGTACGCTGGATTTGCCATTCATACAAATAATTTAAAAAAGTATTTTCACTGTATCTACCGCCCACCACCAAGCCAACAAAACAAAATACCAACAATTGAATTTTTATCAGAGTTCGGAGAATTTATGTCTATTCAATCCATAAACAAAAAGCATAATATTTTTATGGGTGATTTTAACATTGATTATTTCGGAAACAAAAATGAATCCACAGTATTCCGGGAGCTTATTGATTCAAACAATTCTATTCAATTCGTAAGCGGTCCTACAAACAACCATGGCCACACTATAGATCATGTCATTACAGACATTCAACATTCTCTCTCTTCACCTGTCTTGAATATTGATAAATTAATATCGGACCATCATTTAATTGTGTTTTGCGTTTTATTCCCAGTGAAGCTTGAAATAAAAAAGATGATAACATCTCGGAATATGAAGAATATAAACATAAACATTTTTAAACAAGACCTTGACCATAACGTTGAAAATAAACATGATGCATATGGTCTCCACGAGTCGATTGTTGGTACGGTGGATAAGCATGCTCCCTTAAAAACCAGAACAGTAAAGGTGAGATGTCAAGCAACCTGGTATAATACCGAAATAAAATTGAATGGATTAGCCAGGAGGCGGGCAGAAAGAAAATGGCTCAAGTCCAGAGATGCTGTTGACAAAAAAAAATGTACATCGCGGCTAGAAATGATGCAAAAGCCGTCAATTTCAGTAAGTGCCTCCCTGCGCACTATCCCAGTATGCTGGGTGGGGTTCCTGACCTCCCGTAGTGGGCAGGGAGGCACTTACTGTGTTTTCTATCCCAGTATGCTGGGTGGGGTTTCTGACCTCCCATAGTGGGCAGGGAGGCATTTCCTGTGTTTTCTATCCCAGTGTACTGGGTGGAGTTTCTGACCTCCCGTAGTGGGCAGGGAGGCACTTACTGAGTTTACTATCCCCCTTTGTTTTCTTTCCAACATGTCTTCTGTCTTTGTCTTGGGTTTGGTCCTGGCCGTGGCCAGATACCCTAGCTGGGAGGGGAACAGTCAACTCTATGTTATGCATTGTATTATGTTTTATTTACATAATATTATATATGATTTGTAAACATTTGAGTGTATTTCTCCTCGTGGGGACCTGTGCTTGTGTCTGGATGAGACTTTTATGTGATTTTAAACTAAGTACTTTGATAATATGCTCTTGGAATCTAGATACATGTGTTTCTAATTTGAACAAATTCCCATTTGTCTTACTTTTCTTGGGCGCTCTAATTGTAATTCTAGAACTATTTACTACCCCAATTTTTCCTTTTTACTGGCGCTGATATGTGGTTTCCAAGCTCAGTAGCACCCTTAAAACAAACACACAAATGACCCTCGTCTTGGCAAAACTCTCAAACCTTGGAATTAGCGAGGTCCCAGATTTGCGCTTAAAAAATATATTTTTGCTGTTGCCAAAATGAGAGTCGTTTAAATCGATTGATATTGAAGGACTAGTATTCTGCCCAAACTTTAAATTTAAAAAGGAAGCCTTTATATAGTGCAATATCCACTAAAGGTGTTCAAAGTTCTTTACCATAGGTCCCTGACCACCAACAACACGTAAAATGTATAACGAGAAAGGATTGTTTGGCAATATTGCAATTTTTTCCGACAAAGACAACTCTGTTAACGGCCAGGTACTCATTTATATCTGAGTACGGTGTGCGAATGTGACTAAATAGCCTTTTCTAAGGACTCAACCATGCGCCAAACGAGGATCGAACACAGGACCTTCCGATCCGAAAGCGAATGTCATACCACACGATCACATTTTCTTCTTCTTCTTCTTCTTCTTCTTCTTCTTTTTTTCAGCTTATCCCGCATTTTGCAGGGTTGCCATAATGATTGCCACATGTCCATGCATCTCGACACAAGACCACTTAGCTCCACAAATAAAAACGGCAAGCTAACTGGTGAAGCCATTTGATATTTTAAGTAAATTAGATGTCATTTTCGTCATTACTTTACTAAACGGCACATTATATTATTTGAGTCGATGTGTTATAGTATTACTCGATGCTCGTGATTAACTGTTTTCTAGCTTAACCCTCTCCTTACCAACTATAGGAAAATCGCCCCATTCGTTACGATACAACCAACATTATTCTTATTTAAATTTTTCTTGTACATTATAAAGAAAATGAACAATGTGTTGTAGAGCTATAGAAATTATTTATCGCAAGACCTTACTGCTGTTTTGTTTGAGTGATATAAAAAATATGTTTGTGTTAGTTGAATGTGAAGTTTTGTGGAAAATCCTGAAATTGTCTGGTAAGGAGAGAGTTAATTGTCGTCGTTATCATTGGCGACTGACATTTTGAAGTTGCGAAATTCGACAACTTGTATAATTATAAAATGTTGTTAGATTATAATATTTCTTATGGATGCCATGGGTTTAGGTTAAATGCTCACAACATTCGCCAGCCGGGTATTACATACCAACACGCAAAACTATGTGTAACCTTAAACGTTTATAGTCTGATTGATAACATTTAGTGAGAACTAATGATAAAAATGGCTGTTTAAAAAACACAAGAAATATTCATTCTTTTAACAGAAATAAAGTGGAAGAGGGAGCGGGGAGGGGCGTGTGGGGTGTGGCCCAATGATTGAAGCAGAAAAAGGCTGAGAAACATCGGGTATG
>NC_088368.1:39924032-39934032 GCF_034508935.2 Berghia stephanieae | reverse complement strand
TTCAATTGTCTGTTGTCATGTCGCCCAGCCACGGCGGCCATCGAGCTTCGAAACATTATTCTGGCTAGGGCTTTTCAAATGTCTTGTAATCATAATGTGTAAAAGTCAAAACATAAGATTTATAATGTTTTTTCCCCTCTGGATACGCTTTTATGGTCGTCAGAGAAATGTTCATAAGGGCGTCGGCCATTCTTCCAATAGTTTAGAGCCAGTTACTAAGTTACCACGAGTCATTACGAGGGAAGTGACGTTACGACTGTTGAAGCGTATTGACGTCTCTTTACTCTTGTTATTGATTTTAGACAGCCTTTTTTGTGAGACGTTCTCACTTAATTCCATCAATCAGCTATCAACGTTCAAGATTACACATAGTTTTTTTTGGGTTTTATTTTTGTGTTGGAACGTTAAATCTGGCTAGCAGATGTTTTGGGCATTTTGGCTAAACGTACAGCATACAGCTGTCTCAATCCCTCTGATCATAATGTTATTTAATGAATACATTTGCTGCGGAATCCAATCTCATAATGTGACGTCACAACTTCCTCCCTTCAGGTTCAAAACTCATTGGCAGTGTGTAACCAGTCCTCTTCCGGACAAAGTTGCGATTTTAAAGTTGAGCTTTTATATAGCGCAATATCCACTAAACGTACGCAAATCGCGTACAAAGCTTTCCTGACCAGCAGCAATGATCCCAATGGTTGAAGAATTGAATATACAATCACGATTTGTTTTCTTTTGTGGTCAATGACTTGTCTTTTGATGTCACTTTTGGTCAGTGTCAGGCCGAAGACAACGTAAACATGTAGCCAAAACTGGCCAAAAGATAACTAATCTAAATGTGACGTCATAAGGCACGTTCCAATGCGTAGACATTTTAAATTTATAGCCTGACACAAAAACCCACTAAGACCCATATTTTGAAGTCAGTTTTAGGTTTGTGGACCGCATAGTGAGTTGTCTTTAGTGGTGGTCAAGGAAATAAGTGATCCCATTGGCTAAACTGTTGAATACAACTCACGATTTGTTTTTGTTTTTTTTGGCCAAACATTTGTTTTTTGACGTCATTTGTTGGTCAGTGTCAGATCGTAGCCATCGTTAACATATTGCCTGACACTGACCAAAAGATGACATCAAAAGACATATTCAATAGTTCAACCAATTTGTTGGTTCCTTAAGCTCTACTAACAAAAACTCACAAGATATTGCGCAAACCTAAAAAAAATCTATAAGTCTTAGAGGTTCTAGTGTCAGGCTATAGTTAACGATGGCTACAGTCAGGTCATGAGTTTACCAAGGCCACGGTCAGGCTATAAGTTTACCAAGGCTATTAAAGGGCACAACTGATCACATTGGTTGAACTATTGAATACACCTCGCGACTTGTTTTCTTTTGTGGTTGTCGACTTGTCTTTTGACATCATTTTTGGTCAGTAACAGTCTATCTATAAGTTTACAAAGGCTACGGTCAGACTTTGTATTTACGAAGGCTACTATCGAGGCCTTCTAATTATAATGTTATACATAGAGTGAATGTATTTGCTTCTTTATTCAGTCCCTTGATTGGTGATATTTAGAGGGACCGAATAGCACGGTACTGTCATCAAAGCGTGGGCATGAGTTGGTGTGATAGTATTTGTCGTTCTCTCGTAGAAACCATTTAAGCCTTGAGAAATGTTTTTTACGTCTTTAGTTGTCCTTATGGCCCATTTAGACGTAGATACTTTTCGCACACAATCCGACGGACATAGATGAGACACGGTCGATGTGGGTCACCGTGAATCAACATAATATGTCCACAGAGAAGTTCCGTTTAGTCGTACAGTTAATTGATACGTGTCGGATCTGGGGCATCGTACTTCCGTAGTTAATCTTGGGAAACTTTGTGTGCTTGTATGTGTATGTTTGTGTGTGTAGGTGTGTATATGTATGCTTTCATGATGTGTAAATATTTTGGAACCCCTCCTTCCTTCCATAGTGTCATAAACTTCACTCACTAAATAGAAAGAGAAACAACGAGAGAGGGAGAGAGATAGATAGATAGATAGATAGATAGATAGATAGATAGATAGAGAGAGAGAGAGAGAGAGAGAGAGAGAGAGAGAGAGAGAGAGAGAGAGAGAGAGAGAGAGAGAGAGAGACTCCCCTTCCGTAGTTTGAACTAAAAGGGACTTCCGTGAAAACTAATCACCAACTAAACCTCTATGATCCGTCAACTCGAAGACAGGAAAATATGAGGCGGCTCCTGATATCAGGAGCTTGGACGGATATCCATCGGACGAGATGGAAATTCCTCGTTTATACCATCAGTCAGTTTTCGTGAGTTTTGGTAGTTACCCCATGATCCATTATCCACAATTTTTGGAAATCCGTCGGTCCGTGCACGAAAGGCCTGTACTTCGAATTGAGCTTTTATGATAGTACTATTCACTGTTTTGGACACAACTAAGGGACATAATCGGTGACAAACGAACTCCCCAAGTACATTGTAAAATTAATGCGTGTTTTATTTATTTCCAACAGATATCAACCGATTTATGAGAGATAATCAACGAAGTAAAAGAAGATGAAGGGTTTCATAATCTTGCTGGTAAGTTAGATTAAATTGAGATAAAAATATTTTGTTCTTTATATAGGGAATGAGATTAGCGGAAGAGTAGCGTCCCTTGATTGGACGTCACCTTACAGAGAGAACGTCAAAATGGTTTTGCGCATGCGTCTCTCTCGTCCTCGCTTTCGGTGAAGTGTCTCATGTCGCTTTCACTGGAAGCGAGGACGAGAGCATGCGCACAACCATCATGACGTTCTCTCTCTAATAACTTTTCCGCCGGTGACGTCCAATTAAGGGACGCTATTCTTCAGCTAATCTCATTCCCTATAACGATAATATAAGGAGCAAAAATGGCACAAATGTACAACTTTTCGGATTTATAAAACTTAATAAATAGAGGTGCAAAAATGAGACAATAAAATGGAGATAAAATATAAAGATAAAATAAGTAAATCGGACTCATAGATTCACTCCCTTTATCTTTACCTAAAAAACAACTTAAGCTTGATCTTTTGTATAGCACAATATCCACTAAACGTGCTCAAAGGGAATTCATGTGCTCTAAGGTGTGGTTGTGTAGTTTGTAACTGCATGTAATTGGAGACTTCTTTCTGGAGATGGAAATGACATTGCATTTCTCTAGATGACACTCCATGCGTCCTTCTGTTCCTAAACCGCCAGTTTATCGAGGTCGTGTTGCAGATGAACTCTATCTTCTGGTGATTTTATAACAAAGTATAGCAACTGTGTCATCTGCAAAAAGGCGGACTTTATATCCAAGAGCTTCTGCCAGGTCGATACTATGCAAAAGAAAGAGATTAGGACCAAGGAGTGAGCTTTGAAGAACACCAAATTAACTGGGACAGACTTGGATGATTCACCGTCGATGATCACTGACTTCTCTTCAATCATTGCATCGTTTTTGAACAGTCACAATTTATCGACCTACTTCAACTTGATTATGTTTAAAGTTTCATCATTTGATGACAATATTCACGAAATTGAAAAAAAAAGGTAAATGGAACCAAAAAAAAACAAACAAAACAAAACAATATAATAAATAACCACAAAAAATATATGGACGGTAATACCACCAACACATACAATGATAATAATAATAATAATAAAAATGATAATGATAATAATAATAATAATAATAATAATAATAATAATAATAATAATAATAATAATAATAATAATAATAATAATAATAATAGCACAACAGCAATAATATGTAGTATTGTTTTTGTAAATGAAGACCACGCTTATACCCCATTCGTTGACAATAATGAAGATGGGATGGGAATTATATCAAGTTATATTATGAACAGTTTTATTAACAATCTGTCAATTAACTAGATTTTGTCCAATCGAAACATGGAATTTGTGACATGCCCTCATACTTGCTCGGACCAACATTGCTGGTTGTTTATAAACAATAACGTGAATCTTATCTATCATTATTGTTATTATTTTTAAACCGTCAAACAGGTAACTAATTATCACACGATGTTCTCGACCATATTATAAACGTTTGAATTTACACATAGCTTTCTGTGTTGGTTCTATCGATCAAGCGGTAGAACAGTAGGTATTTTACTAAGACATATACCATCGTTAGTAAATCCTGTGTAGTTTGCTATGTCAACCGATAACTGCCATTGTTTACAGTATGACGTTTGTCCGATAGGCGTGACTTTCTATGTGTCTATTCTGTGTCAACAACTGCAATCTTAATCTTCCGAATTTTATGAATTACATTCATCGTCCAACACATCGGCAAAGAAAGGGGAGGGGAGCGGAAACAAAGATCCATCAAAGCACAACCGGAGACAGTGATATAATAATATAGAGACGCGAAACTTCTAAAGTGGCAATTGGATTTTAATAGCAGACAATGCGTATCTATGCCAAGTCGTGTCAAGTCGGTAAACATCTACTCGCTTATCATGTTTATATGTAATACAATTTAAATTTGGCACAGATTTTCGCAGCTTTCTATATTCAGTTGGATTCTTTCTTCTCCCTTAATTCTATCAGACTATATCCTTTCTTTCTTCTTTATCTTTCACTTGTGCCTGCTCCGTAATAGGATAGAATGGTCGTGACGTCACACCAACATTTCTGGTTCCTAAATCTTTGAAAGTGTGTATCTAATCAGTACTTAAGGGGACCCAATAATAAATAGGTTGCACTTCCTTGTGGTGGCCTAGTTTAGTGTCAGGACGTTTCGGCAGATTCTAAGAATCACGGGACGTAAAAGAGTGAGAACGGATGGTCTTTGTTGACAACCTGCATAAATTTAGACTAGAAAATAAAATGTTTTCACTCTAAAACCAGAAGAAGATCATTTACACAAGGTATGTATCCAGTCCTCGGGACGGGTGGTTTTACACTTCCCATGAGATTAGAACCGAATATTTTGACATCACACTTTTGTTCCCTATTTGTTACTTTGTCATCATTTCAGCCAATGGTCGTCGTGTCCACTATCGTGTTACTGGGCAGTGTATCTGGAATGGCCATTGACCAGCTGATCGCTAACGCTGGTGGATCGGGTAAGCAAGAAACTTTCATGATAATAATAATTTAATGAGAGTTTTTATATAGGGCATTATCCACTCGAAGTCTCAAAATGCTTTACAAGGGGTCCAAGGCCAACACCAACACTTAACATTTAGGACAGAACAGCTGTTAACGACCTGGTCTTCATTTTACACCTGAGTATGGTGAGAATATTTGAGTGAAGAGCTCTTTCCAAGGACTCAACTATGCGCCAAGCGAGGCTCGAACCCAGAACCTTCCGATCCAAATGCGAGTGTCATACCACTAGAGCACGTAGCATATCGCCGGCTTGCAGTTAACCAGTAAACTGGGATATTTGTACTTTGGAAAGACGGGTATTTAAAAATTTGGCCAGAAAACTCGTCCTTCAATTATTGATCAATTTAAATTTGAATGACCCTCATCTTGGGAAAAACTCTCAAGCCTAGGGACTTCGTCAAAGACCTAGCCGGGGTCCCGGACTTGTGAGTTTTTGCCAAGGTGGGGGTAATTTAAATCGATAAATATTTGAAGAGGATCAAGTAAAGAAAGCTGGCTGCACTTACATTGAAAGCCAAATACAAGGAAGATGATGGCGTTGGCTGGGTCATGTGGCAAGAATAGGAAAAGGGTCACTTCCTAACACAAATCTATATTGGACAACAGATGGGAAGAGAAAGCAGCCGGGGAGACCCAAAGAAGCCTGGCGAAGGATTGTGGAAAAAACAACTTAAGGAAGCAGGCCTGTCATGGAATACAGACACCGTAAAAGCAACTGGCCGCAAAAAAATGGAGATGTCTGGTGGATGCCCTATGTGTCTCAAGGCCCGAAGAGGATTAAGTAAGTAAGTATGTCATTATGTAGGCTTGGTTATGTTTTGATCATGTTTGCTTACTAAGAAGAAGACGAAGACAAAAGAAAGGTTGGATGAGCAGAACTCTTTGAGAAGGCCAACAGTAGAGAAGAATGGCGGAAAGTGGTGAAATCTGCATCCCGTGCATCCCACCGACGATTATCAGATCATCGGATTAATGAATAAGAATTGATTTCTTCGGCCATGTCTATGATTTGAGAGTTTTTGTGGTCTAGTCGTATAACAGTAGGTTTCTGTTACTTGGTATTTTCAAATGTACGGGTAGTTGGCCTATCGCATAACCTCCAGACCTGATGGACCAGGATTAATTTCGGAGATTCACTCCTAGACTGGTTACCCTCCCGAGTTAGCGAGCCAAGTCTACCCATGGCTTTCTGTTGGAGTTTTCTTCCCTTAGACGATTGTTTCCATGACCGATGAGCTCCATTTACCCAGGTTTGAAATCAGAGTATCCCTTCTCCTAGGTGAATTGTGGTCTAGTGGAATGACACTAGCTTTCGGATCGGAGGGTCCTGGGTTCCACCCTTGCCCTCGGCGTATAGTTGAGTCCTTGGAAAAGGCTCTTCACTCACATTCTCTCATCATACTCAGGTGTAAAATGAGTACCTGGCCGTTACCAGCGTTGTCTTTGTCCGAAAAATTGTAATATCACCTAACAGGCGTCATGTCTCGTCCTATATGTTAAATGTTACTGTTGACCAGGGACCCCTTGAAAAGCGCTTTGAGCACATTTAGTGGATATTGCGCAATATAAAATCTGGATTTTAAAAAAATGAGCTCCACCTTCCAGAGTACGATAGTTAACTGGTTACATTGAAGCTTCCATTCTGTTTGATTTTTGTTATTGATTTCTTCGGCCAGGTCTCAGGTTTGAGAGTTTTCGTGGTCTAGTGGTATGTATGACACACTTCTTTGGACCGGAAAGTCCAGAGTCCGAGTCCCACCCACTATATGCGGGGAATAGTTGAGTCTTTGGAAAACGCTCTTTATTAAACATTCTTTTACTACGCTCACGTGCAAAATGAATACCAGACCGTTGTTTCTGTCGGGGAAAAATTGTAATATAGCCTAACAGACGTCATATCTCGATATACGTATTAAAAGTTGCTGTTGGTTAGGAACCACTTGTAACGTGCTTTGAGCAGGTTTTGTGGATATTGCCCTGTATGAATGCTCAAGTTAATTTATTTATCTAAAAACATTTTATTTTGGTTTATTTTAAATATGGAATGTTTTCCTTCAGAGACTTTAGGCCCATGGAGCCGGAGTTCATCCCGGTTTCTATTACGTGAAACGGACAACAGCAATTGCTCGCTACTCTTTGAATAGGACGCCAGTCTATCGCAAAGTACTTTCCGTTAGGTCTAAGAGACCCAGCTACCTATTCACTGCTGGGTAAACAGGGAGGTCAGAAAAAAATCTCTACTTTGTTTCTCTTTATTACTATTATCAATGTCGTAAATTCCTAGTATTACGACCTTGTGTTATTACATCTTTATAAAAGAGCAGGATACCAAACGGCGAACATTTCGGGATTAAAACCCATCTTAAGCCATCACAACAACAACAGCAACAACAACAAAACCCAATGAAAACAAGTACATCACTTAAAATCCAGATCACCGATAGAGAAATTAAATTCTTCTCACGTAACGTTAGAAATGTATATGAAGACCACAGGGGAAAAACGATCAAAGTCACATTTTTCAGCTTTTGAGAAAATCAAATAGTTTGGAAACCCATTGAAAACGCCACATGATGATATGAATTGAAATGAATGTGAATTACTAAACGTATATAGTTTGATCACAAGTCAGATGCACATAAAATACAAGCTCTTGGTCGATTTTAATACCAAATAAATGTAACATTATAACAGTAAGGGTCTTTCGGACTTTGATCGATTTTCCCCTGTGGCCTTCATATGTGTTTTCATTGGGGTTTTTTCTTGTTATTGTTGTTGTTGCTGATAATGTTGTTGTTGCAAAGGAAGAGATTTGAGCCCGTACCATTCCGTGTTTGGTATTTTGCTCTCTGTTAAAGCTGGTATATTCATTTTTGCTTATTTATTTTTACAGTCCAAAGCTTCCAGCGGCTTAGTATCACTTTTAATTCATCCTACAGAATCTGAGATGAGCGTTGACTTCGATGACGGGAGGGAAGTGGTCAAGCTGGAATATGATATTCTAATGTCGTATGACCAGTACAATGCTCTCCGACAAAGGTGATAGCAGTATTAATAATAATAATAATAATAATGATAATGATAATAATAATAATAATAATAATAATAATAATAATAATAATAATAATAATAATAATTATAATAATAATAATAATAATATATAATAATAATAATAATAATAATAATAATAATAATAATGATGATGATGATGATGATGATGATGATGATGATGATGATGATGATGATGATGATGATTAAAGGTCCAGATTGCGTGTACCATAAAATACACGGATATTTCATATTATCCAACGGAATCTAATCTCATGTAAGATCGATTATACTACAAGTTATTTTGATTTTTAAAAATCAAACCTCACACCATAGGTGAAATGTTATTTGCCCAGCCATACGGGAGGTTATAAAGACTGTTTTACATAACGATCCTGAACCAATGATGAAGGCTTTATGCTTTCGACAGTGACCAAATCCAGCCTTCAATTAGACGAATTCGACTCTCAGCAATGATGATGCCCTACTGCTGACCTATGTTCTGTGTATACAAGGCAATAACGTTTGCCAATAACCTCTCGTCACATGCACCTTAATTACAGACACCAAGAGGGCAACGCTGTACAAAACTATTCGCGATTTTTTCGAAGATAGGAAATTCCATTCACAAAAACCTCGTAGATTATGCCACAGAACGGGCAGCTGCCATGGTGGGGCGATATCGTGGCTATACAGCATTTCTGAAGGAAGCTGTGCGAAACATTTTATCAGTACATTGTGTCATCCACAGACAATATATTGTGGCTAAAATATCTTACCCAGCCATTGCATGAATCGCTGCACATCTCCATCGTGCAGTCAACAAAATCGCGCGTAGTCAATGCGCGTCTTTTCAAACAGCTTTGCGTGGAGAATAATGAGATGTGCTCGACACAGAGGTTCGATAGCTTTCTAAAGGGAACTGTTTTGTTCGATTATTTACACTATTCAAATCGTTGTCGAGTTTTTAAAGTCAATCAATTCTCCAATCACCGACCTGATCAACGAAATCAAAGATAACGTAACAGACTTGTCTGGTGTCTATGGAAAGTCCAACGAACTGAACTTACAGTTACCTTCAAGGTAATGACATCAACATTATCCACGCGAAATCTGTTATGTCCAGCTTCCTGTTTCCAGGCGCTCCCTCGAACGAAGATCATCATCATCATCATCGTCATCATCATCATCATCATCATCATCATCATCATCATCATCATCATCATCATCATCATCATCATCATCATCATCATCATCATTACCATTATAAACTCACATTTCTCAGGGTCCCGTTCATCCCGACATCACACCTTTGCATAATTATTTCATCCCAATTGTTTGATTGTTGTTTTATCTGATAGAGAAAATGGACAAAGGAAGAAAAGAACGGTGTCTATCAAGGATGGTCTATGGTATCCAAGTAAATGGGCTGATAACACTGTGTTCTACCAGTTCCTTCCACATTTCAGTAAGTTTAAGCAAATGGATACTGATAATAATGACGTTGATGATGATGATGATGATGATGATGATGATGATGATGATGATGATGATGATGATGATAACAATATTAATAATAATAATAATAATAATAACAATATTAATGATAACAATAAAAATAATAATAATAATGATGATGATGATAATAATAATATAATAATAATAATAATAATAATAATAATAATAATAATAATAATAATAAATAATAATAATATTAATGATAATATTAATAATAATAATAATGTTGATGATGATGATGATGATGATGATGTTAAAGATGATGATGATGATGATGATGATG
>NC_088368.1:39894032-39921532 GCF_034508935.2 Berghia stephanieae | reverse complement strand
TATTATTATTATCATTGTTGTTGTTATTACTATTACTATTATCTTCAAATCCTGTTCAGCTGAGAATGAGATAGGAGTGATCAACCAAGCTATCCACCAATGGCAGCGATACACGTGTCTCACATTCACACAAAGCAGCACAGCTCAGAGTAGAATACAATTCAAAAACGGAGCTGGGTAAGTCAAGTTCATACTGATTAAAAATGAACTTTTATATAGGGCAATATCCACTAAGCCTGCTCAAAGCGTTTTACAAGGGGTCCCTGACAAACAGCAACACTTAAGATTAACGTCGCAGAAATAATGTCTGTTAGGCGGTATTACATTTTTTTTCATACAGAGACAACGTTGTTAACGGTCAGGTACTCATTTTACACCTGAGTACGGTGAGAGAATGTGAGTAAAGAGCCTTTTCCAAGGACTTAGCTATGAAATGGGAGTGATTAATAATCATGCTATTCAACAAACGGAACAATACACGTGTCTTACATTCTGACAAGCAGTTCCGCTCAGAGTAGAATCCAATTCAAAAACGGAGCAGGGTTAAGTCAAGTTCATACCGATTTAACCCTTTCCTTACCAGCTACAGGAAATTGTCACATTTGTTACGATTTAACCAACAGTTTTCTTTTGTAATCACAAAATTTGAAGATTAAAATTATAGTGATAAGAACTTAATTCTGTGATGTACATGGTATTTATTTCTTTTGAGGAAATGCTTAAAATCATTTTTATGTTTTATGGATCTGACGTTTTCTGGAAAATCGTGAAAAGGATTGGTAAGGAGAGGGGTTAACCCTCTCTCCTTATAAATAACAATGTGAAATTGAATGTAAGCTTAAATTTAATATACGAAAGCAGATAAAATGGACGTTTTGGATTTCCCCTATATCAACAAAACAGGATGACTGAAACACTACAGATGAATGAGATAATATGGCGTTGTTAACAGGGAGAGAGAGAGAGAGAGAGAGAGAGAGAGAGGGGGGGGGGGAGAGAGATGGGATAATAGCTGAGATTGCTCTATAAATTGCTCAATTTACTTTTCTTTCTTTGATTTTTTTACCCAGGTGTATGTCACGAATAGGGATGGAATCGGAGCCTCAAGGAATTCATTTGGGACAAGGTTGTCGATATGTAAGTCTGTGAGGTCCCGTCTAAAAGCTTGCTCTTGTTCTCGACTTCGAGATCTCTATCAATGCTAACTCGTTGTAAAACGCTTGTAATAAATGCATGCAGATAATTGTCTTTAGTGTGTTTATAGACGGCAGCGTGGCTGAGCGGTACGGTTTTTGCTTCGTACCCGAAAGAAATCGAGTTCGAGAATCCGCCGCTGCGCTTTGTGGTCTTGAGCAAGTCAGTTCGCCCAAGCTCTATTTGTGGCGCTCATAATAATAATAATAATAATAATAATAATAATAATAATAATAATAATAATAATAATAATAATAATAATAATAATAATAATAATAATAATAGTAGTAGTAGTAGTAGTAGTAGTAGTAGTAGTAGTAGTAGTAGTAGTAGTACTAATAGTAGTAGTAGTAGTAGTAGTAGTAGTAGTAGTAGTAGTAGTAGTAGTAGTAGTAGTAGTAGTAGTAGTAGTAGTAGTAGTAGTAGTAGTAGTAGTACTAGTAGAAGTTGTTGTTGTATCGATATGAGGATGTTGTTGTTATTGGGTTTTTTGTTGTTGAAATTTTAGTGCTTTTTTAGAACGAATAGCAAGATTACTATCTTGTAGTAGATTATAATAAATAAAAATAATAATGGTATAAAATTATTGTGCGCCAAACATCCCTTCATCTGGAGGGCTCTGGGCACATAACGAAGATTAAGCCTTAACACAGTACACACGAACAACGTTAATTATACACATAATCAAAAGAAAGCATGTCGGAATAAAAATATGCTCAATCGACGCTTGAAATCCTCTAGGAAGACAAAGAACGTATCTCGTGTGCTAGCAAATTCTACAACCTTGTACCAGAATGCTGAACGTATTAGTTATACTTTGAGATTACCAGTTGAAAAAGTCCTTGTCCTAAACCAATTAAATAAAAATGAAATTCCCTCCATTCATCCCATTGGGAAATTTGTCTCTACGGTCTATTCCAAGGGATGACAAGAATAGCCCAGACGTCTGCTATCGAGAGATCGAACTCGGTACCTTTCGGGTACGAAGCAACGACCGTACAGCTGAGCCAAGCTATCGTATTTCCGTACTGTGGAAAACTTTGTATTTAAAATGTTGCCCAGAAAACTCATCCTCCAACTATCGATCGATTTAAATGACCCTCATCTTGACACACAAAAAAAACCCTTTGGACTTTGAGGAAGACTTCGCGAAGTCCCATGCTTGAGAGTTTTTGCCAAGATGAGAGTCGTTTAAATTGATCGCGATTTGACGGACGAGATTTCAGGCCAAATTTTTAATTACGTGTTTTTCCAGAGTAAGGCAGTTAACTGATTATAGGAAAGAACAATCGTGACATCAAACCCTCTAGTCTTTTTCTTCCTAAATTCTCGGAAGTATGTATGTAATCAATCATTCGGAGCACTTATAATGTATAGTAGTAGTAGTACGCCTCGCAGTCCGAATGACGCTTGCTGAGAATTGAGTGATTAAGTCATTGTCGATGAATATAGTTGCTCTCTCCATCCATGTTGTTAATTGTATCCATTGGTCACGGTCCTGGGCCAGAGTTTTGAGGCTATCAAGATCTTGTTGTGACTTAAGTACGGAGGGCACTGCAATATTTCTGAGTTCTTCAGGGATTAATTGGGCCTCATCTGAACTAAGAAATTTCTGATATGTATAGAGAGATCCTGGTTCAGGGTAGTTGCTATTGATGTTGATGGTCTCCCTACATATTTGTATAATGTATATTTCACATATGATTGAATCATAGGGTGACATGACTATTTTAGTAGAAGGATGTACATGCAGATTCTAAGTATTACGGGACATTAAGGAGCGATGATGAATGGTCTTTATTGACGACCAGCATATATTTAGAGTAGAAAAAAAAATGCCATCACTCGGAAATTAGACGATCATTTACACAGTTATGTATCCAGTTCCCTCGAAAGAGAGACTTTACACTTCCAATGAAATAAGAACCAGTTTTTTGACATCACAATTTTTTCTTATTAACTGGTTAATTATATATTGATATTTAAAAAAACCCCCAAAAAACAAACAAACAACAAACCAACAAACAAACAAAAATGCAACAACTTGAACTCTTATATATAGCGCAATATCCACTAAACGTGCTCAAAGCGCTTTACAATGGGTCCCTGATCAAAAGCAACACGTAACATATAGAACAAGACATGAAGGGTATTATGCGAAATTGAGATTTTTTTGAAAGAAACAACGCTAGGTGTAACGATCAGGTGCTCATTTTACACATGAGTACGGTGAGACAATGTGCTTAAATTTGTCTTTTCCAAGGACTCAGCTATGCGCCGAGCGAGGCTCGAGCACAGGAGTTTCCTATCCGAAAGCGATTGTCTTACCACTAGACCACATAGCCGCACAGTTAACAGTAGATTATCAGTAGAAAATGTCATAGCTTAACCTTTTACTTTCCCCCCAACCCTCCTCCCATCCCAGGTGTCCGTGGTTCTTCATGAAATTGGTCATGCCCTTGGATTGTTTCACGAACAGACGAGGCCTGATAGAGATGAGTCAGTGATGCAATCATCATTATGATAATCATCACCATTATCATCATCATCATCATCATCATCATCATCATCATCATCATCATCATCATCATCATCATCATCATCATCATCACCATCATCATCACCATCATCATCATCATCATCATCATCACCAATATCATCATCAGCATCATCATCATATTATTATCATCATCATAATCGTCGTTGTCATCATCATAGTCGTCGTCATCATCATCCTCATCATCATCATCATCCTCATCATCCTTATCATCATTGTTGTCGTCGTCGTCACTATCATCATCATCATCATCATCATCATCATCATCATCGTCGTCGTCGTCGTCGTCATCGTCATCATCATCATCGTCGTCGTGATCGTCGTCATCATCATCATCATCATCATCATCATCATCATCATCATCATCATCATCACCATCATCATCATCATCATCATTGTTGTCCTCGTCATCATCATCATCAACCATCATCGTCGTCGTCGTCGTCGTCACCATCATCATCATCATTATCATCATCGTCGTCGTCGTCGTCGTCGTCATCATCACTAGTGTTGTCCTATTCTGAATAGGATGTCTCAATCGTTTCTATGTTATATGTTTGTGTTGAGAATATTGGCTATTAAGCTTAACTGCTGGTCAAAAATAACTTCGCGATGGTTGTGCGCGAGCGAGCCTGCGATCTCCAAGAAGTGGGTGAGAGAGGTCTCTAGAAATATGACTTGGGTTTGAAACGAATATTTTTGTATTCGTGGATAGCTCACACGGTAGAGCCACGCTCTCACCTGCCAGGCGGAGTTGTCGTACCAATAAGGTCGCAGGTTCAAACCCCACCACCGCCGCGAAAAATTTTTTTATTCTCTATTGTCTTCTGGCACTTTTCTACTCCCTTCATATATTGTTGTTACCAACATAAGTGCCTATTCTGAATAAAATCCAAAAGCCACTTTTACCAAAATGCCGCACTCTGGAAAAAAAACTCGTAATTTAGAATTTGGCCAGAAAACTCGTCCTTCAAATATCAATCGATATAAATGACCCTCGTCTCGGCAAAAACTCTCAGACCTTGTGCTCAAGGAAGGTCTCACGTGCTCCCCCCAGGTTTGAGAGTTTTTACCAAGACGAGGGTCATTTAAATCAGTCGATATTGGAAAGACGAGTTTTCTGGTCAGATTTTTCAATCCGTGTTTTTGTCCAGAGGACGATGGTTAGCTGGTCATTTTCATAAAACCAATACAATTTGTTATATCGGGGAGGCCTACACCTCGATTTGATGATTTTGAGGCAATGTGAGGTTATGCTATTTTTAGAATTCATAACCTATACAATAATGGAAAATTTCAGTTTTGTGGTACGTAAAACCAACGTGTACTCTTTTGCAGGTATTATAACCCAAATTGTTATGGTCTCATTGTTTTAATGAAAATTATCCCAATCCCACGTAAAGTATAATCCATTAAAAGAGTGGTAAATCAAACCGTTATTGCGTTCAGTTATCAGACCACCTGTAATTGAGACCAATATGGAAAGATTTGAGATTCTCAACAAAATCTTTATCAGAAAAGTGAGTGGAGAAGGCACTTACGTTGATAGTGGATAGCTCATACGGTAGAGTCACTCTCTCACCGGCCAGGCGGATTTGACGTACCATTGAGGTCTCGTGTTCTAGCCACCCATTGTCGCCGCGAAGTTGTTATTCTCTATTGTCTTCTGGTACTCTCCTACTCACTTCAAATCTTTAACACTAATGTCAAAGAAGTCTTGCTCTAGGGGTCAGAGACTTAGCGAACAACCTTGACCACATCATCCAAGATACAAACGTTTGCCAATCGTTGTCTTTGACATTTCCTCAAGTTAAAATGGTTTGACATGGTGTCAAACACTGAGTTTTGTACAAGAACATATGTAGAGCAGTCCAGATCAGACTCACAAAGTGGCTATGGGTTTGTTGGCCTACCCTGCGCAAGAAGACGAATGGAACCCGCATGGCAAGAGGAAACGGGGCCGTTCAAAACAGACCTGGATGAAGAGCCTTCGCCATGATTTAATTTGTGCGTCTCCAATCTTAACTAGAGCGAGGCAAAGGTATGTGCTAAGGACACAAGAAGATGGAAGAATGTTGTTGAAGGCATATGCTTCGCAAGGAGCCAAGAGGCAAAAAATAAAAGTAGGTCAATCAGACCAGCACATTAAGATAATGGCTCAAATAATGGTGAGTCCCTCCTTCTCTTCACAAAATTTAACACTTTTTGACTGAAATCGTATGTTGCTTGATAACTATCTTTTAAAAATTCATGAAATGTACAAAGAAGTGTTTCGTTTAGTCGGAATTGATACTCACCCTTCTTTGTCACAGCACTACTCATATGTGACGATGTGGTCTTGTGGTATGACACGGCTCTTCGTATCGGAAGGTCTTGCTTGGGTTCGAGTCCCGCTCTGGACGAAGCATAGTTGAGTCCGTTCTTGGAAAAGGCTCTTGACTCATATTCTCTTATCGTATTCAGGTGGAAAATGAGTATCTGGTCGTTAACAGCATTGTCTCTGTCTGAAAAATTGTTGTAATCTCATTCTACATGTTACGGTTTGCTGTTAGCGAGGGACCCTTTGTAAAACACTTTGATTATGTTTAGAGGATATATTGTCCTATATACAAGATTAAGTTTAATATTTATATGTATACATTCTTTCTTCTTTTTTTTTCAAGGTACGTGAGCATTTTCCGACAGAACGTAGCACCAGACATGTTTCACAATTTCAGGAAAAATAGTTGGGAAACGGTGGAAAACACGGGAATTCCATATGATTATATGAGTATCATGCATTATGGAAAGACGGTAGGCTGTATTGATGCTATATATATATATATATATATATATATATATATATATATATATATATATATATATATATATTTATATATATATTTATATATATATATTTATATATATATATATATATATATATATATATATATATATATATATATATATATATATATATATATATATATATATATATATATATGAGTGTTTGTGGGTACTCGTAGGTACGAAAGTGCTCGATAATGATGGTTAGAGCTAATATAAAATATAAATTGTCACTCACATTATATGGCCAAGACGTTCATTTCTGTGGCTTTCGTCCACGTCTTCAGTCTGCATAATGTCCGAAGAAAAAAATGCAACCTGTGCCTGACAGAGAAACTGGAAATATTATTACACAACCACAGGAACAATAGCACCTGAAACAAAAGATCAGAACTAATGACAATGTGCAAACACTCTAATAAATTCAAGCTCAAAACGCAAAAAGCCAAATAACCCTTCCCCCTACCCTCCCTCCCCCCCCCCCCTTCCCGACCCTATTATACCCCTCCTCCCCCTCCCCCCGCCTCCCCACGCAACCACATTCCACAACAATATCATACACACACATGTATACACCACACACAACAAACCAACGCACACACACACACACACACTCATAATATAAGCAATGAGAGCACACTACAACAATGCCATACACATCAACACTAATCAGTACTACACAACGGAAGCAAGGACAAGCACCTCAAATGGAATACATTTTTTTCTTCGGACATTATGCCGACTGAAGACGTGGACGAAAGCCACAGAAACGAACGTCTTGGCCATATAATGAGAGTGACAATTTATATTTTATATATATATATAATATATATATATATATATATATATATATATATATATATATATATACAATACCATGTGTAACCTTAAACGATTATAGTCTGACTGATATAATGTAGCAATGACTATGAAAAATGTTTTTTTCTCTTTTTGAGGATAATTTTTGTCTAAAATCAAAGCCCTATCTCCACTGAGTAAAAATGTTTTTGAATTTTGAAAATCCATTCATAAATAAACAAGTTCTGCAGTTTCAAAGGTGTCATTTATTTGGATGACCCGCAAAGAGGGAAAAAACGCGAAAATATGGGACGCTTTTTCGGCATTTTTTTTCGACCTTTGGTTGTATCTTGCGTAATAAATGGATTAAAAGATTGAAACTTGAAGAGCAAATTAGGATGGTGTTTTGTAAAATACGGGAAAAGTACTCGTCATATTCATATGAAATTTTACAACCAAAAAGAAGAAATGTTCATGTATTACCTTGTCAGCGACAAAACCTCCACGCCCGGTAGTTTTAGAAATATTTTACTCCAAAGAGTAAAAATCTATTTTTAACGGTGTTCTGGTAATCGCACGAGTTTTGTCGCTTGACATAATCTAAAATGACCTTTTTTCTAACTGTGTGCCAACTTTCAGTCATATTCATCGATAAACAGCGTCGTAATTAATTTTTTAAAATAGCATGTACGGAACGGCTTCGTCCCATATTTTGACACGAATTCGGGCACTTGGTGAGCGAAAAAGAGACCTAAAGATTTGTGCGGGATAGTCATTGCTATATAATGTAGTGAAAAGTCATCATTGAAACGGCTGGCTAAAAACGATAACAAAGAGTTGAGTTGTAGTAGAAGCAGCGTATGGCTAAATATCCACACTGGAGTCCCTAGCCAGTCTTTAAATTCATCACCACAGTCGAGGACAGCATCGAAACCTCCGCCAACCTCGTCATCGGGCAGTGTAAGATTGTGTGATCTGCTGTCTGGCGCCGTTCCCTGATAATGGGAACAGTCGGCTGACTCATTCAGACCTCATCGATGCATGTTTGCAGCAGTCCTGCCGTGGCCTGTCAGTCGTCATTTTGAGGTGATCCACTGTTTTCGATTGCCATTCTTGAAGCCTGACATAAATTCCGTTGGGTCTTTGATTACCCTATCTCCCGCGGGCATAGCATTTGTCCAATATAATTCCCTCCAGGCTTCCCCAATATTAAAGTTTTTCAGTTCTGAGTGGTAAAAGAGCTTTCTGGATTTTAGTCGCGATGTTCTGGGAGCTTCATTTGTGATAGGTTTTAATGAAAAATTGTAATATCGCCTAATAGGCGTCATGTCCCGTCCTACATGTTAAATGTTGCTGTTGACCAGGGACCCCTTTGTAAAGCGCTTTGAGCACATTTAGTGGAAATTGCGCTATATAAAGCTCAATTTATAATTTATAATTTATTAAATCGTGAAAGTTGTTTACGCTCTTTCTTTCTTACTTACTTACTTACTTATTTACTTACTTACTTACTTACTTACTTACTTACCACCCAACGTCGTTTTCAATTACCTTGGCTAGCTGCCCGCACTCTGAGATGACAAACGTCTGCCCATTTCTCACGTCTATTGACGGCATCGTAAAATTCCCTGCCATTCATTTCTGACACATTGCAGAATATTTTTCACACAACTGGACATTGGTCTTCCTCTTTCTCGTCTGCCCTCCAATTTCCCCTGTACACCATCTTTCATTAGGGTGCACCGGTTTCGGCATATATGTGACAAGAAAGAGCTTAATTTCCTTTTAGATAAATAAGATAATAAATTATCTAATTCCCTTTATTCATCGCATAGGGTAAATTTGTCTCTAGCGTCTATTCCAAGGGAAGACTGGAATAATCCACGCATCAGCCGCAGTGCAGCACCACAGAATGAGCTAAGGCAAGGTGACTTGATCGAGGCCACACAACGTTGTTGGATGCAAAAGAGGCAGAGTATTTCGTGCTAGAAATACTTTCTTCAAATGATATTCAGCCAATTCTTTTCTCTCAGCGCCATGAGCAATGTCGGGCCTGAACAATTTCTCTCCATTTTCCCCTGCTTTATTTCTTGCTCACTTTCTCTGTCTACCATAATGGACGATGTTGCTTTTTGCGCGTCCCTTTAAGCCAATAAAAACTATAAACGTATTGCTCGTGTCATTTGCTAAAGAAAGATTTTAATCGCGTAACGTATCGTGATTGGTATTTTGTTCTCTTTTGCAAATGTCATTTTCATTCTTTGTCTATTACTTGAGGGTGGCAGCAGGTTATGAAAATCTTCTCTATTGATCCTACAGGCTTTCAGTGTAAATGGACAGAGAACGATTCAAACATCTGACCCAGCGTATCAGGATAAAATCGGAAAAATGGAAGGCCTGAGTTTTAGAGACATCAAAACCATCAACCATCTCTATCAATGCCACTCCAGTAAGTGACAAAATGTAGCAGCAACACAAACACTTCAATAAACACTACTATTACCACTACTACTACTACTACTACTACTACTACTACTACTACTACTACTACTACTACTACTACTACTACCACCACCACCACCACCACCACTACTACTACTACTACTACTACTACTACTACTACTACTACTACTACTACTACTACTACTACTACTACTACCACCACCACCACTACTACTACTACTACTACTACTACTACTACTACTACTACTACTACTACTACTACTACTACTACTATTCCTACTACTACTACTATTCCTACTAGTAGTAGTAGTTGTAGTAGTGGTGGTAATAGTAGCAGAAATGGCGGTGGTAGTAGGTGGTCGTAATAGTAGCAGAAATGGTGGTGGTAGTAGTAGTAGTAGAAGTATTAGTAGTAGTAGTAGTAGTAGTAGTAGTAGTAGTAGTAGTAGTAGTAGTATTAGTAGCAGTAGTAGTAGTAGTAGTAGTAGTAGTAGTAGTAGTAGTAGTAGTAGTAGTAGTAGTAGTAGTAGTAGTAGTAGTAGTGGTGGTGGTAGTAGCAGTAGTAGTAGTTGTACCAGAGTTCAACATTCTTACAAGATTGTATTTCTCCATTTGTTTAGACTGCCAATTAACAGATAGCGACTGTCCTGGTGAAGGCTTTGTGGGCAAAGATTGTACCTGCTGGTGTCCTGGCGAGGCCAACGACGTCGAGGGCGCTAATCCTGTCAGTCCATGCGGTGGACAACCCAACCCTAGACCAACACCAAGACCAGATGGTAAAATTGCAGTACTCTAGAAGAAGGAGGAGTAGGAGGAAAAGGAGGAGGAGGAAGAGGAGGATGAGGAGGAAGAGGAGGAGGAAGAGGAGGAGGAGGAGGAGGAGGAGGAGAAGAAGAAGAAGAAGAAGAAGAAGAAGAAGAAGAAGAAGAAGAAGAAGAAGAAGAAGAAGAAGAAGAAGAAGAAGAAGAAGTAGTAGAAGAAGAAGAAGAAGAAGAAGAAGAAGAAGAAGAAGAAGAAGTAATAGATGGGGTGGGAAATGAATTTATAAACAACAGCTGTGGAACTTTCGTTTAACATCTGTCCTTTAAAACGGAGAATAAATAGAAGGGGCGAAGTTGATATCACTCAGCTCTTAGTTATAATTTTTAGACAGCAAGTTAGTGATAAGTACCCAACAAAATTGAAGAGTAGTTTCCAAAACTGACTAACTCCGTTTTTTTTCCATTTTTAGACATTGAGGATAATTCCCCTAAAACTTCTCATTTGGTCCATCATTTTATCATATTCAAACTTCAAACTTGGGACATTCTTGTGCCAATTGATACTTTAAATAAACTTTACAGTTCAATTTATCACATGGATGGAAAATCTCAAAAAGTAGAAAAATCGACTTAACGAGCTTCGGAAAACCAGCCTTCAATTATCGAAAGAACGAAATTGACGTTACTCAACTCCATGTTATTGTTTTAAGTCAGCCAGCTTAGTGATTAGCGCTCATTTAATGATGCCAGTCAGGGTATAAACTTTCAAGTTCACACATAGTTTTTTGTGTTGGTATGTTATATATAGCTTGCTGGCGGATATTATAAGTATTTTACCTAAATGTATAGCATCAATATCAAACTGACTATAAACTTTAAATGTTACAGACAGTTTTTGTATATTGGTATGTCTAATTTGGCTGACGGATGTTGTAAAATTTTTGCCTAAACAGCATAGCATATATACAATATATTTCATTGCAAAAACACCCAATGTTCATATTTCTTGACATTGTAAAATTTTCAATTTATCGTTCATGGTCAGACTTATCGATTCATTAGTTTTGAGACTGCTGGTTGCATAGGATTAAACAGTCGTGAGCTAACTTTCCTCGTAATGACGCACAATAACTTAGTAACTGGTTCTAAACTATAGGGAAAATGACAGACGTCCTTTTGAATTCTTCTCCGACGAGCAAACCATTATTAATCTGAAGACATGACATGTGAAAAAGTTCTAGTCAGCATGAAGAAAACCGATTTTATTTGTTTACAACCAAGCGGTTCGTTGCTGGGCGGACGTAACATCAGACAATTTAATCCTATTCTCCTTGGGGACGGAAAAAAGGGATAACAGTGGAACCTCAGTTTGACAGTGATGGTGGGACCAGCTTAAAGTTACTAATCGCCGAATTTCAAGGAAAATAACTCGAATGGTCTTAATCGCCATATAAAATGATGTATCATAAAGTTGTAAATAGCATATATAAACTCATACACTCATTTACACACTCATACACAGATACCTACACACACACACACCTACATACACAGACAGACACACACCCATGAACTAGGTCCTGCTTAACCTTCGGTTGCCCTCAGCTGTAGGCTTAGCTGAGCTGAATGTGGGTTAATATATTCTATTTTAAAACGTGTGCTTTAAATATAAGCTTTTATATCGGTCAATATCCACGAAATGTACTCAAAGCGCTTTACAAAGGTCCCATGACCACAGCAACAGATAACACGTAGAACGAGACATGACACGTGTTAGGCGTTATTATATTTTTCTCCGGACAGAGACAACGCTGTTAACGGCCAGGTACTAATTTTACACTTGAGTACGGTGAGGAAATGTGAGTAAAGAGCGTTTTCCAAGCTCAACAATGCCGCTGACCGAGGCTCGAACTCAGGACCTTCCGATCTGAAAGCGAGTGTCATACCACGACACCACATAGACGCATGTTATTATTATTATTATTATTATTATTATTATTATTATTATTATTATTATTATTATTATTATTATTATTATTATTATTATTATTATTATTATTATTATTATTATTATTATTATTATTATTATTATTATTATTATTATTATTATTATTATTTTTTATTATCATCATTATTATTATTGATATTATTATTATTATTATTATTATTATTATTATTATTATTATTATTATTATTATTATTAGTTTCTTGTGTTGATGAGAGTGGCGCCTGTACAAGTTGGTACAATAGGGGGTACTGCACTGGACCGAACCAGAACTTTGTGAGACCCAGATGTAGAATGACCTGTGGTCTCTGCTCAAATCCAGAAGAAGGTAATAATCAACACAATCATCATTTACATTATCGTCTTTTTCTACTATCACCAGCATTCTTCTTCTTCTTCTTCTTCTTCTTCTTCTTCTTCTTCTTCTTCTTCTTCTTCTTCTTCTTCTTCTTCTTCTTCTTCTTCTTCTTCTTCTCCTCCTCCTCCTCTTCTTCTCTCTTCTTCTTCTTCTTCTTCTTCTTCTTCTTCTTCTTCTTCTTCTTCTTCTTCTTCTTCTTCTTCTTCTTCTTCTTCTTCTTCTTCTTCTTCTTCTTCTTCTTCTTCTTCTTCTTCTTCTTCTTCTTCTTCTTCTTCTTCTTCTTCTTCTTCTTCTTCTTCTTCTTCTTCTTCTTCTTCTTCTTCTTCTTCCTCTTCTTCCTCTTATTATTATTATTATTATTATTATTATTATTATTATTATTATTATTATTATTATTATTATTATTATTATTATCATTTATTATTATTATTATTATTATTATTATTATTATTATTATTATTATTATTATTATCATTATTATCATTATTATTATTATTATTATTATTATTATTATTATTATTATTATTATTATTATTATTATTATTATTATTATTATTATTAGTATATATTATTATTATTATTATAATAATTATAATAATTATTATTATGATTATTATTATCATCAATATTTTCGTAAACATAATCATTATCATTTTTATCATTTCTTTATATTTCTTTTCTTCCTTGAGGTGGTTTTGTCTACAACAAGCTGTTCAATCTGATGCTTTTGTTGTTGTTGTTGATGTTGTTGGTGTTGTTGTTGTCAAAACTCCAATACGTGTTTTCAATGTTGTTGTTTATGTTGTTGACCCGAATATCAGCATGGATTTATTGGATTGGCATTTTGGTATTTTTCTGTGCATTAAATTAAAATCAGCCATTTTAAAGGACAATTTATAACCAGTTACACAACATTCTCATTGTACAGCTATGTGGTATTTTGGTAAGACAATCGCTTTCGGATCGGAAATTTCGGGGTTCGAGCCTCGATCTGCACATAGTTAAGTCCTTGGAAAAGACTCTTTACTCACATTCTCTCACCGTACTCAGGTTTAAAATGAGTACCTGGCTGTTGACAGCGTTGTCTTTGTCCGAAAAAAATGTAATATAGCCTATCAGGCATCATCTTGTCCTGCATGTTAAGTGTTGTTACCACTTGTAAAGCGCTTTGAGGACGTTTAGTGGATATTGCGCTATATAAAAGCTCAATTTTACTATGACATTGCCAAGACTAGATGACGAACATTTCATGGAATCGTGATACACACTCAAGGTAGAACAGTTAGAAAATAAACATTTTCTAATTTTCTTCGTTCCCTTCTTTTTATTTATTCGTGTATTTATCATATCTATCTAATCGATATTTATTTATTTGCTTATCTATTAATTTATTTTTCCATTAATTTATGTATTTATTTACATATCCAATGGGTTATTTACTTATTTATTAGTTAATCTTTATAAAACGTGTACCGTGTTCTAACGATCCTGGTGACCAAATGGAAACAGAAAAAAATATTTTTGTAATATTTTGTTAACTACAGAGATAGATTAGAAGTTAATATGAGTTCTATTTTATAAAGAAGATTTATATATCCCCAAACATGATCAAAGCGCTTTCCAAGGGGTCCCTGACCAACAGCAACACGTAACATATAGAACACTTGAAGCCTGTTAATTTATACGTGAGTACGGTGAGAGAATGTGAGTAAAGAACCTTGTCCAACGAACCAACTATGCGCCGAGCGAGGTTCGAACCCAGAACATTCCGATCCAAAATCGAGTGTCATACCACAAGACCATTTTATAGCCGCACATTTAAATTCTTTTTTTTTTCTCTTTCAGAAATTACACAAAGACCCACACCGAGACCAACACCGAGACCAACACCGAGACCCACGCCGAGACCTGAAGGTAATTTATGACACATAGGGTCACATTTGTTTCAATGAGTTCTTCATGAATCAATGGGTCATTTATTATGAATCAACGGTACACTCAATATGAATCAACGGGTCATTCATTATAAATCAATGGGCCATTCATTATGAATAAATAGGTCGTTCATTATACACCACTGGGTCATTCATTATGAATCAACTGGTCATTCATTATGAATCAACTGGTCATTCATTATGAATCAACTGGTCATTCATTATGAATCAACTGGTCATTCATTATGAATCAACTGGTCATTCATTATGAATCAACGGAATTTAATTTGTTTTAGTTAATTTAACGTCTTTGAGGTTAAGAATAATAAATTTATAAACAAATTTACTACACTGCCATTCTCTGAAAAAGACACGGATTTGGAAGTTGGCCAGAATACTCGTCCTTAAATCACTCAATCCTAGAGATTTTTGCTACCTTTCAAAATTGGAAAAAACAATATATTAAAAATGAGCATGTACATAGAAAGTCTTATTCAGCTACCATTAACATGCACAAACTAAAAACATTAGCTTTGATACTAAGGCTATAATTTGTCTCAGAAAAATGTAATAAATAGGCATGTGGTAAAAGTAACCCCGGGTAAACTACGGATATAGTCGGTGTTAGGGTTGAGTGAGTTAAAATAAAATGTGAGCGTTGATCTTTTGAATACCGGCGCAATACCCACTAAACCTGCCCAAAGGGCTTTACAAAGAATCCCTGACCAACAGCATTTCTGAACTGTTAAATTGAGACATGACGCCTGTTATATAAGCCATATTATAAAACCTCAACTTGATAAATTCCTTACAACACAGAGAGTAGACATATTTCTCCAGTGGATACCAGGACATTCAAATATACCAGGAAATGATAATGCAGACAGATTAGCCAGGATCGGATCAGCACGTTTGCAACCATCAATTCCAGTATTCTTAGGAACAGCGAAACATATAAATTAAATATGAGAGAAGAATGGGTAAACAGTTTGGCGATAAGAACCACAGGTAGATGCATGTTAAACCATATGCCCATTCCTGTGAAGACTGGTGATAGATTGAATATGCTCAGAAGACACCAGCAAAACATCATCTTTCAACTAAGAACCCAACACATACCGCTCAACAGCTATTTATGGAAAATTAAAAAGTAGAAATGACTATGAAAACTTTTGTTTTCTATTTTCGTAGGAAATGCTACTCTTAAAGTAAAGCCCTATATCCACTGAGTAAAAATCTTTTTGAATTTTGAAAATTCATTCATAAATAAAAAAGAATTATACAGTTTCAAAGTGTCATTTATTTGGATGAGAGAAAAAAGTTTTCTATATTTTTTTTCTGGTTTGTGGCTGTATATCAATTAATACGTGGAATTAAAGATTGAAACTTGGCAATTTTATGGCAAAATTATCTGAAAATAAGATAAAGACATCTTAGAGTTCTACCTTGTATAGTTTTAGAGCTATATGGCTATGGTCAACCATAATTTAGTTTTAAAATATACATATTGATCACTTGAAACTTTTCCGAAGTGTAATTTGGATCTACAACCCGTGTGGTGTCCGGGGTCCCTCAACTGAGAGGGTCAAGATTAGCCCAACGCCAAGCCAGCGTGTCGTAAAAGGCGACTAATGGTGTGTGATTCCCCCATCTTTGAGTCAACTGGTTCTCCAGGTTGGGGGTTGGCAAAGGGTTAACACCCCTTTCCGTTAAACTCAAACCGTTACAGAAACGCAGACAGACAAACCAAATCCTTTTTTTAGCTTGGGCGACCGAAGACTTTCTGGAATGACAGAAGAATTAAAGAAGCTGATATACAGAGAAGTGGTAAGACCTGGAATGAAATCAAAACGTTAGCTCGGGATAGAGAAGGATGGAAACTGTTTGTCTGTGGCCTATACCCTGACCCAGGGTGAAAAAGGCAATGATGATGATGATGAACCCATACAAATGATACGAAAATTGCCTGCTAAATTATTATCGATCAAAACAGTCCCGTGAGACTATGGCTTATGTTATTTATAGTATTTATTTGAGCGAGAGAGAGAGAGAGAGAGAGAGAGAGTGTGTGTGTGTGTGTGTGAGAGAGAGAGAGAGAGAGAGAGAGAGAGAGAGAGAGAGAGAATATGTGTTAATCTACTGTCGCTATGACATAAAAATGAAACAATACCTAAAAAAGCGTGCGAGACTTTGTGTCGCAGGTCGCGAACAAGGTTGGCAGAATGCCAGGTGTGTCGCCAAATATATAAATTTGTTTCTTTTATTAAAAATCTAATTCATCTATTTTTGTCTCAGTGACATTTTATTGAATTTTCTGTTTGTAAAAATTTAATTCATTTTAAGTGGGCCAGTCCTTGTAGTAAAAACGATATGATTTATATTTAGCCATTTTTGAAGTCGAATTTGGTCAGGTGAAAGTCTGGCCATCTGACAGTCTTGCCACTCTGACGTCATTTTTGTGTCGCGCAATGGGGGAGCAAAATGGTTGTCTCCTCTTTTCACTCATTGAAATGATAATTGGGTTGATGTTTTGTGAGAATACGGGAAAAAGTACTAATCATAATCCAATGAAATTTGAAATATAAATAGAAGAAATGTGCTTTTATAACCTTATGAGCGACAAAATCTCTCCTCTTGGTAGTTTTAGAAATATTTCACTCCAAAGAGTAAATATCTCTTTTTAACGGTCTTCTGGTAATCGTACGAGTTTTGTCGCTTGAAAAAAACTAAAATGACTTTTCTAACTGTGTGCCAACTTTCAGTCACATTCATTGATAAACAGCGTCGTAATTAATTTTTAAAAATAGCATACACGAACTTTCCGTGTCCCATACTTTGCCTTGAATTCACGTCATTTCGACACCCAAATCGAGGTCCAAGGATTTCACTAAGATAGTCATTGCTAACAAAAGACACCCTTCCCGTCCCTCATGTCATCACTCCAATGAAACAGTTACATGCTACTCGCTTGAGTGTCAACATCTTGAAGGCCTGAGATGCACATTCCTCCCATCAAATCCAAGCATCATTAACACACTGGAACAACTACAAGAGACTGTAACTTCTATAGCATGTCTCGTACTGCATGTTAAGTGCTTTGAACACGTTCTGTGGATATTGCTCTATATAAATGGTCTAGTTATCTGCACTCCGCTGTAATTTACAATACAAGTACATGTGATACCTATGTCTTCTTCGCATACGCTCCATCATTGAGCGTAGCAGTGCGTTGTGAGGTAAATATCTGAACAGGTGTGTATGAAAACTGGAACACCATGGAATTATAAACACCGAACTAAAGTCCTCCGAACAGATCATTGATAAAGAAAACGACTCAAAACTGAAAGAACAAAAACTACTTTCTTGGCTTGAAGACTGGCTCAGCAATAAAACTCAGGAAGTAGCCCTGGATGGATATAGGAGTGATAAGTGCAATGTTTTATCGGGAGTGCCTCAAAGAACTGTCCTTGGACCACTCTGCTTTCTAACGTTCATTAACGACTTCGGAAAAAAACTATCAACTCTTACCAAGCTCAAACTGTTCGTCGATGACAGCCTATTATTTCGAGTTATTGACACCCAGAACGAGATGCCTCGGCTAATTAACACACATGATGCCATTCTATAGCTAAGAACACTTGCACAAGACAGAGATTTATGGAAACAAATTACTTACTGGATAATAGAAACAGACTGACACACTCGAAGTGACGCACAAATTCACAACATGCGTCCATAGAGACTGCGAAGCCATATTCATTCATTCTACCTTTCCCAGTATGGTTGATTCTGCTGGTATGTATAGTCCTCTGGATCATTCAGGGCACTCAAGCCGCCACATCACGGCAAGGAATGGACAGGTGGAAATGTCATTGGAAGTGTAAAACCACTCTTCTGGAGGACTGGATACATACCCTTTGTAATTACAAGTATTCTTCCGGTTTAAGAGTGATATATGCTTGTCGTCAATAAATATAATTTCATCCTTGCTCTTTACCGTCTCGCAATGCAAAAAAAAAAAAATTGCCTATAGTACAAGCTGCTACTAAAATAGTTAAACTACCTTATGATTCAATACGTAACGTTTAACTTATTCATATTAGTCCTCCGGTGGACAGGTTACACAGTGCTGCCAACCATAGCCCTTGTAAATGTGTACAATGAATGAAAAATGCATAAAAATCCGCATTTTTTACGCAAGGTTGCCACCAATGGTTATATACAGAATTCCAATAATTATATTGGAATCAGAAGAGTATGTTTGACGTCACGCACGACTTATCTGCGCTCTTGAACGAATACATATTTTTGATTGACTTTTATTTGGCCTCTTTCGACGCGAACATAAAGACAACTCTGAATGAAATTACGTATGGACCTCCTTTTTCCTTACCACCTATAGGAAAATCGTCACATTCGTTTCGATACAACCAACCTTTTTCTTATTCAAATTTCCTTTATTCAAATTTCCTTTGTACATCATAACATTTAAAGAAAATGAACAATGTGTTGTAGAGTATGTTTTGCTACAGAAATTATGTATCGCAAGAATTTAACTGCTATGATGTCTGACTGATAAAAAATCTATTTTGTGTTTGTTGGGTGTGGAGTTTTGGGTGACATGACTGGTAAGGAGAGGGTTAACATGGTTGTGATGAACAATAGTTTGCGTCATTTTTCTCTATTTCCATTAAAACAACAATGAACCCTTACAGAATTTGGAAAGTTATCAGATCTGCAAATAAGTGCATATCGGCCTCTCTATAACATTCTACCATGGCATCGAGGCCCCCCTTAACAGCAAACGTGTTGCTTATCCATAGTAACCATGACAATGACCACAGCCACAACAGGAGTGGCACTAAAAGTTAGACGTCTGGACAATTTGAACAAATAATTGGTTAATTTTGAAGACCAATTCACACTATTAAAATATTTCATCGTAATTAACGATTCACAACTAGAACAGCAATGGGTTAATTTTTATTGCTACTCATGAGAGAGTTCAAACTCAGATTTAATCCATTTAAATGATAAAATAGCAAGACGTTTCTTTAATTCTGAATGTCTGAATGGTTTTGTTCATGACGAATGCTCCGCTTTCAAAATATCACAAATCAAAAACAGAAATGGGCTGAGTTATTGGATGACCTACGAGACTTGTGTATTTTGTGACCACTTTAAAAAAAAACACAACACAACAAACAAAATATTGGGCTATGAAGTGAAGTCATGAAGAAAATTGTCCATCTTATAATTATACAGATATTATAGCTACCTCATGCAAATCAAGTTCACTGAGTTCCATGTTATTAAATCATAATATAAGTGACTCTATATATTGAAACGGTATTTCTCTACTAGACTAAAAATTCTATTAAATATCCCCGATTGTATTAACTTCACCGGTATAAACTATGCATCAACATGTGCGTAATTTATTTTTCTATTAGGTCACTATTGGCTGCTATTTCCTGATGTTAATTTATCCTTTTTTAAAGAACCCTTACCACCAGGTGAATGTAGAGACACGAGGAGTGCCTGTTCAAGTTGGTACGATAGAGGCTATTGCCATATAGCAGGAAGGTTCAGAGACTTTGTTAGAGCCAAGTGTCCATTTACCTGTGGAATTTGTGCCTAGGTATTTATTTATCCTCTTTTACATCATCCCATTAACAACCGTCATCTTATTTTTACCTTTAACATCATCATCATCAACATCATCATCAACATCATCATCATCATCATCAACATCATCATCATCATCATCATCATCATCATCATCATCATCATCATCATCATCATCTTCATCATCATTAATACCATCACCACACCCACACCCTCTCCCCCCTCCCCACCAATTAAAAAGAAATGAGCGCAATATTCTCTAAACATGCTCAAAGCATTTTACAAAAGGCCCCTGACCAACAGCAACAATAACATGTAGAACAAGACATGACGCCTTTTTGGCGATCTTACACTTTTTTTTCGGACAGAGACAACCAGGTACTCATTTCACACCTGAGTACTGTGAGAGAATATGGTGAAAGCCTTTTCCAAGAACTATGCGCCGAGAAAGGATTGAACTTAGGACTTTCTGATCTGGAAGCGAGTGCTATACCACAAAACCACCATCATCACCAGCAGCACTGTGATAAAGATATTCTATAAGTTGCTACACCATAACTGATTACTGGATTACTATAATATTAAGAAATGAAGAGAGTAGAAATATGCCTGAAGACAATAGAGAACCAAAAAAAAAACCCCAAAACAAAAAAAAAACAACAAAAACTGTAGCGATGGGGATTCGAACCCATGACCCGACTGTTAGGGCACCTCCACCTGGCCACATGAGTGACGCTCTACATTTGATGGCATCCATCTGATTGTTACAGCACCTCTGTTTGGCCACGATAAGGACACTACAATCTACGCACGCCATGACTGTGCATGGATTGTAGAGATTCCCTCTCAGGGCCACGTGGATTTTCTGTTACAGTCGGGTTATGACTTTTCACAGACCCGTCTAGTAGCAGTACCGTCAACTGGGATAACTTTTCCTATAAGGGAAACTTTGCCTCTTTAATATTGGACCATTAAGAGATTGTTTAGTTTTTTTTTTTTTGCAGTATTTCCTTTGATAATAATTCATGTCTTTTAACGAGTACAGTAACTGCAAAAGCAGAGATTAGTCAAAATGCCCCAAATGTACAGAGGCAAAATTTCCCCATGAAGCAAAGTAACTCCAATTGACGGTGCTACGAAAAATTCGTAAAAATACGAATTTTTTGGTTCTAGCTACAGAACTGTATATACACCTCTCCGATATTTGACTCAATAAAGCTTGTGGAAATATAACGTTTGGTTCCTTAGAAACTATATCGAGGATTTTGAAACATTTTAGATAACGCTGAGGACAAATTGTTTATGTCTCTAAATCTAAAGCTATCTAAAGTGACTTTTTCTATTTTTCCCTTGGAAACCACGAGTTTTTGAGACTCCAAGTAGGCAGTATGATGCACACAACACACACACACACACACACACACACACACAACCACAAAACACACACACACACAACACACACACACACACACACACACACACACACACACACACACACACACACACACACACACACACACACACACACACACACACACACACACACACACACACACACACACACACACACACACACACACACACACACACACACACACACACACACACACACACACACACACACACACACACACACACACACACACACACACACACACACACACACACACACACACACACACACACACACACACACACACACACACACACACACACACACACACACACCACACACACACATACACCATCGCCACTCCGCATAACCAAAAACACCTGTCTGCTTATTCTTGTTCCTTCCTTGTGCAATTTTATTTTTGGGTTTATTACATGTGTTTTGTTGAAGTATTTTTTTCTTTTTTCCTATTTTTGTTTATTTTCTATCGTTTCTTATATAGAATTTATTAAGTGAATTAATTATTAAACGTTCTATCGACAGGATTTACACGTTTGTCCTTGGGAAGGAAATGATGGCCAAGACAACTTATCTTGTGTGTTTGGGTCAGGTATCTAACGTCAGAATTTTCAAGAAGATGAACCAATAATATTTTGATCCCACATCGAAAACGTTCTTTTTTTCCCAACTTTATAAACTTTTTGATTGATATGAATAAACGTGAATATTAAAAAAAAAAAATTTCAAAATCTTGAGTTTTTATATGGCGCAATATTCACCTAGTGGTAGTAGTAGTAGTAGTAGTAGTAGTAGTAGTAGTAGTAGTAGTAGTAGTAGTAGTAGTAGTAGTATTGGTAGTAGTAGTAGTAGTATTGGTAGTAGTAGTAGTAATAGTAGTAGTAGTAGTAGTAGTAGTAGTAGTAGTAGTAGTAGTAGTAGTAGTTGTAATAGTAATAGTAGTAGTTGTAGTCTCGTAGTTGAAATATTAAAAGCGACAGTTGTATAAGTGGTTAGTGATTTTGTTTCTCGTTATCTATTGCCTTGCCTCATCTCAACATGTAAGGGACTATTCCATATTTCTATCACAACAAGAATAATGAAATTGTCATTTTTTTTGGATATAACCCGATTTTTTAACGTTAAACATATTGTAGACACATGTCTATATATTATGTAGCGATTGAAATTCTGATGATATAAAATTTGTTTCAAGAAACATCCAAGTTATAAATATTTTTATGTAAGAGTATTTTTACTAAAGATATTTTTCATGTAATTATACTGCAACCACCACTGAGTCCAGACAATTCATGGTATTTTGCATTTTATATCATTTGTTTTCCACGTTAATTTGTTTATTGTTGTGATGACAATGGAGTTGTACCCGAAACGTCTATTTTCTGTATTGTTATCTTACGAAGCCTCTCCATTTTGAGTTTTTATTTAGTATTTTCATAATCACAGGTTTCAAGCAGCCCCTACCGTTTTCTACTGATATAGACCATTAATCCTCTTCTCTGAATTTTGTCTCAAATTATACAATTGTTGAACTGATTTATATATACTCCTCCAGTTTTTGACCGTAGCACGACTAAGGTGAGCTTTTATATAGAACGTGTGCCGATAACTAAAACAAGTTCAACAGTTATTTTATTACCCCACACATTTAAAAATAACTGCCAGCAAAGAGAACTTGGGGAAAAGAATAAGTACACATTTAATTACGTAATGGAATCATTAATTTAAATAAATCGCTATAAATAGACAAATCATTTTCTACTATTCTTGCGCGTCAATTTATGTCAAAATAACCATTGATTAATTCCCTTGGTTTGTTGTCTCCGATCTGTGTCACAAAATTCCATGTCCTCATAAAATGTGTACCCCTAGTTGATATTGTTCTAACCGTGCTTTTATGGGCCAATAAAGGAACCTAACAACTACTCTTTATAATTACGAAAAGTGGTGTAATATAAAACGTTTGTGAAGCTGAAATATGTGAAAGATAACTATTTGAATGTGTTAACGTAAATGTGACAGATTGTCACCAAACTCTAATGTACTGGGGTGAACCAATTGTTTGAAATTAACTATGCGCCAAACGAGGTTCGAACTCAGGACCTTCCGATCCGAAAGCTAGTGTAGTAGTAGTAGTAGTAGTAGTAGTAGTAGTAGTAGTAGTAGTAGTAGTAGTAGTAGTAGTAGTAGTAGTAGTAGTAGTAGTAGTAGTTAGTTTACCTTATTTTAAAACAAATATCTTTATATGGGATTTGAATGTCACTTGCAGTTTTTATCTATTTCCCTTTTTATCTATTTAAAAATAAGAAAAAAATGACATACGCTGCATTTTCGTTTGGTTTATTCCCATTTTATGTAGAAATTAAACTTGAAACAAATATTAAGTGTGAAGTTGTAAATAAGAGAAAAACAAATCGAAATCATCAAAAATCAATTGAGAATTAAATGAATATTATTAAATACATAGGGAACAAACTGATCAATACAAAATTACACGGCTTGGTGCATAGATAAGTGTATATATATATAGCTTTTAAAAAATCAAATGGTGGGTAGTTGTAGTGGTGGTGGTGATTTGTTTTGTTTTGTGTTCATATTTCCTTAAAACCATTATAGTACTTGGTCATGGGTATGTTGACGTCAAATAAAAAATTGAATAAAACGAAAAAGATTTCTTCTGAGTAAATATTTGTCTTATTGCTTTTTCATTTTCTTTTCTTTTTACCTCCTATGTATGAGAAGACAACTTCTTTTGTTTTGAGGTATTTGGTGACAACTTCCTCAAGTTATTTGGGTGAGTGCATGTTTTGCGGGCATAGGCGGGGAAGGCGGAAAGAGGGAGAGGTGGGGGGGGGGGGCGGGGTGAATCAAGGGGAGTCGCTTATTTTTCTCCATGTAAAGTCGGGCGTTAGAAAACCGAGAATCAGGGGCTACGCTCCACGGCCAATCAAGTTTTAATGGTTTTGATACTTTCTGAGAAAGCGTAGCCGCTTTTTGTAAATCTTCTCTCTTGGGTACAATAAGAAAATCGTACCATCAAAATATAAAAATTTTGAATATTTTATATGGTACAGAAAATCCAAGGATTGATTCGTTGACTGATTAACTGATTAATTTATTCAATGTAAGATTAACTGACCAATTGATAATGATGATAATGTTTGGTGTCGAATTGCCACAATTGTAACAAATTGAAAACGAAATGAATATGTTTATGTTGTGTATATCTCACGTGTGAAAGAAAGAGAGGAAGAGAGAGAGAGAGAGAGAGAGAGAGAGAGAGAGAGAGAGAGAGAGAGAGAGAGACAGAGAGAGAGAGAGAAAATAAGTAGGAGTGAAATATCTGTTAAATGTTACAGTTATCGTTTAACGTTATAACACGTGTAACTAAATGACAAATTGCCATATTTATGGACAATAAAGATCTATTATTATTATTATTATTATTATTATTATTATTATTATTATTATTATTATTATTATTATTATTATTATTATTATTATAAACAACATCAAACTAGAAGAAGTCACCAAAGCAAAAATATCTCTGAATAACGTTAAACAATCGCCACACCGGGAAAGACAACATTGCAAACATATGAAGAAAGACACACTCCACCCTCGGGGATTCTTGAGAAGAGACCTCTTCGACTGCAAAGAAAGCATAAAAGAGAAATGCTATAAAGCTTTTGTTAGACCAACACTCGAGCATAGCAGTACGGTATAGGATAACTATGACTACTCCGAAAATAAAGGAAATATAATCAATCCAACAAAGAACTATGTATCATTCGTTCAACAAAACCATTGAAACAACACCTCATTTGGAACCATTTTCGGAAAGGAGACAAAAGGATTAACTAAATGTATTTTACAAAGGCCAGAAAAAAACAGGATAGGTTGCTTTCACAGGCAGGGCCTCCAACCGAACAAGAGGAACTAATTTGTTAATTACTTTTTAAGGTGTTCTAGCTTCTAGCTTCTATCAGCTTAGTTTCGCTTTGATATATTCTAATACTGTACACCCCAGAGACAGCAAACAATGTCGGATCCAACGAGAACTCAGGTTTAATTAACTTTTTAAAAATCTTCAATCTTTCACCTATTTTCAGACCTGCCTAAAACTACGAAAAATTCGTAGAAATACGAAGTTTTGGCTCCAGCTACAGAACTAAATTCAATTCTTTGACTCAATAAATATTATTGAAAAGGAACGTTTAGATCTTCAGAAACTATATTCAGGGCTTTGGAGAAATTTTGGATCATACTAAAGGCAAATTACTTATTTCTAATGCTATTTGAAGTGATTTTTTCATCAATTGGAAACTACGAATTTTTGAAATTTCAACTAGGCAGCTCTGCCTTTGGCACTACTAAAATCACTTCGTATTCAATGAAGTTCATAACCACACACACACCAGCTAAAACAAAGTAACAAAAAACCCCCAAAAACTTGAGCCATTTATATAGTGCAATATCCACTAAAATCAAAAGGCTTTACAGGGGATCCCTAAACCAACAGCAACACGTGATATATAGGGCGCCACATGACGCCTGTTTGGTGATATTACATACTTTTCGGACAAAGACAACGCTGTTAATGGCTAGGTACTCATTTTATACCTGAGTACGGTAAGAGAATGTGGGTAAAGAGCCTTTTGTAAGGACTCAACTATTCGCCGAGCGAGGCTCGAGCCCTAGGACCTTCCGATCCGAAAGCCACTCAATATTTATTGAGGTCATACCACAAGACCACATAGTCGCACAAGTAATCACAAGGTCCCCATTAAATCCTTGAAATATTTTTCACGACCTCGGCAATTTTTTTTCAATATCTAGATACTTCTATGGGAAACATAAATTTGTGGTTTTACAAAACTTCAACATCATCATCATTGCCTTTTTCACCCTGGCTCAGGGTAAAGGCTACAGACAAACAGTTTCTATCCTTCTCTATCCTGAGCTAACATTTTTATCTCATTCCATGTCTTATCACTTCTCTGTACATCAGCTTCTTTAAAAATTAAATAAATAAAATTCCCCTCATTCATCTTATGGGTGAAAATTTGTCTCTAGGGTCTATTTTTCTAAGGGAAGACTAGAAAAACCTAGACGTCAGCTGCAGTGCATCGCCAAAAAATTGAGCTAGGGCGAGATGACTTGCTCAAAGCCACCCAGCGCAACGGCGGGTGATCGAACTAGGTTCCTTTTTGTTGTTTTTTTAGAGCGGTGGGGGCTGCCTGAAGCCTGGGATCGTGAAAATACTAACGAAAGAGTTGATAATGGAGATAATATCTTCGGATGAGAACAATATTGAATTATAGTAACTACCGTGATTGCCAGAACTCGGTCTTCTGTTTGTAGGACTCCATGGCTGGGATGGGTCCAGATGGCCGGTGATAATGGATTTACTAAGTTAAAACTATTAAACCCCTCCATTCTACCCATAGATAGGTCTAGTGGTCTAGTGGTATGACACTCGCTTTCAGATCGGAAGGTCCTGGGTTCGAGCCTCGCGCTCAGCGCATATTTGAGTCATTGGAAAAGGCTCTTTACTCACATTCT
>NC_088368.1:39876532-39889032 GCF_034508935.2 Berghia stephanieae | reverse complement strand
AATTGTATTTGTCATTGTGTTTATATATCATAAATATAATTCAAATCAGCTATCTATTTAGAACTAGTTAATATACAATATGTATGCCACATACCACCCAAATTCCTTTTTCTTGTATGCGGAAATTCCTCTTCAGCATTGAAATTCCTACGAGTGTGTCTGAAATTCGTGTTAACAAAATTTAAAGTTGGCGTTCTTTGCTATGATGATGCAGTGAGTGTGAGAGAATCATCACTAAACACATAAACAATAGAGAAAAAAATTAAAGACATGACTATGACACGCAACCACTCACATACGAGGCTATACTATTTATCCGTTTCTCTATATAGAACAGGTCAAGACAAACAAGAGCTCGACCCTCTCTACACTTCGCATTGATGTTTGTTGTCTGACGAGTTCAACTCTCGGTCAAGCTGTCAGTATGCCTTTTCGGACGTAATCATTAATAGAATGTTGTGTGGTATTGACCGTGAAGAAAACCTTGAGAATTCACATTTATATATTTTAGAGAAATTGTTTTGAATAATTATGAGTTAAACGAGTGAGCTAGAAGTTATTTCTTAGATTTCTGAACGGCCGATCAACGCTTGTTTACTTACAGTAACGCAATTCCCAGCCAAGTCTTAATGGCGGATGTTATCATCGAGGCTGCTGGTTGGATAGCCAATAAGATCCCGTACGTTTCTATTGGATAAATCCTTGGCTTGGCCTGTTGTGGTTTGTTTTACAAATAACTTCTTCACCTTGACGTCCAATTCAAGGGACGCCACTCTTCCGCTAAGATCATTCCCTATACTTTACTTTTTAATTTAATATCGTAAACTTTTATATCTAATTTAATGTATCAATTTGAAAGTGTAATTTATTTTAGTACTGTTTTAGCAACGTATTTATAGTCTATAATTCAAATAAAGTGTTACAATAATGGTGTAATGTATGGAGGAACGTTGATTGCACGTAAAATGTTACAATAATGGTATAATTTATAGAGGAATGTTGATTACAAGTAAAATGTTACAATAGAGGAACGTTAGTTGTCTAACAAAACGATGGATTGACTGGCCATTTAGTTTGAGCACATTGAAGTATGTGAGTGGAATTGGGTTGGGGATCGGCATTGTTCCGTACATCATCATCATTGCCTTTTTCAACCTGGATCTGGGAATAGGCCATAGACAATTTCCATCCTTCTCTGAGCTAACATTTTTATATCGTTCCATGTCTTATCACTTCTCTGTATATCAGCTTCATTAATTCTTCTCCATGATCCTCCTGGCCTCCCTCTTAATCCCCCTGTGTGTTTCAGTCCAATACATTCTTGGTTATAGTGGAGTCATTCTTTCTAAGGCTGTGTCCAATCCACCTCCATCATTTTCTTCCTATTCCATCTCCCATTTGATTTTGCTGTTTTTTTTCCCATACTTCTTCAATTTTAATTATATCCATCCATTTTATTCTGAGTAGCTAACGCATGCACCTATTTATGAAAATCTGTATCCTCCTGTGATGCATTCCATGTTCCGTACAACCAATGTTATATTTTTATCTTTATTATTAATACACAATTACACCGCTTACATAGCAATTTGTACACAGTCGTAATGTTGTTTTGTTTCTTTGTTTTTTTATTGTCTTTCTTTTGTTTTTGGTCCAAAAGAGCTCCATAATGGACATAAAAGCGATTTTTATTTCTGTTTTGATAATAAAGATGCGGGGCACCCGAGTATTTTTCACCAATGGCAATTTGGTTAATTTTTAATACCAAATTACAAAATCTCGGCGTTTATTGAAGTTGGTTTGGGCATTGGAAAAATGGATTTGACATTCAGACATGTTGTTTTTTTGTTTCTGTTCATATTACAATATTTCACATATCTCATAGATAAATAATTTCTTTTTTTTTTGTATGAACCCCAACCAATAGTGGTATTACTCAAAATGGTAACAACAAAAAAAGGGAAAAAAGGATCTATGAGAGTTTGGAATAGTTCGTCATTGTTTTGGACGGTTTTTGGATCCATCCCACAAAGTTCTGAACCTACAATGCACCCACTACTGGGTGGGGTCCTTTGACCCCCCATGGTGGGCAGGAGGTCACTATCTCCCTATATATCTTTTTTCCAATTACTTTCTGTCTTTGTCTTGGAAGGCGATTACTTAGTTGTGTCCTGACCTTGGCTGAACAGTCAAATGTATGTTAAGTTTTTGGGAGATGATATTGTGTTCCTTGTAAAATCATCTCTCTGTTATGTACTGTTTTTTTCTCTAAGTGGATCTAGTGCTGGTGTATGGGTGAGACTTTTGGGTAATCTCAAATTAAGAACACCGTGATCGTTTAGTTATGATGATTATGATGTTTTGTGGTTTGATTTGTGCTTTTTGTTTCAGCGATTGGTATATGATGTAATGCGGTCGATGGATCAAAAAACTAACAAAACTATTATAAATGTTTCTTTTTTAATTTCAGCCTGATCTTTTACATTTGTTGGTCTTTTTGATTAGTTTGGTCCACCTTTTGTTTTATAACATGTAGATCTTTTTATAACTTTATTTTTATTTTATGCACTACAATACTTTAAGCCTTTATCGGATTCCGGCACGATCGGATACCAGCACACTTTTTGGTGATGACTGACCGTGCCAGTATAACGCGAGTACTGTATTATTATCATTATCATTTGAAACTTTGGCCTTTGTGCGTTTGCGAATCGCAATTTTTTCTCCCCCCTTGTCAGATAATGTTCCGCAAAATTTGGCAACTTTTGGCAATTTTTATGGCAACATTTGCCCTTTTTTATGGCAACTTTTGCAACTTTTGGGGTTTTAAATGGCAACTTTCCGCAGGGACGATATTATATATATATAATAAATTATTTATATATTATATATATATTTAAATATATATATATTATATATTTATATATATATATATATATAATATATATATTATATTATATATAAATATATATTTTACATATATTTATATATATATATATATATAATATATATATATATATACATATATATAATATATACACACATATATATATATATTTTATATATATATATATATATTATAAATATATATATATATTATATTATAATTTGTATATATAAAGTCTGATAAAGAGTAATAAGTACCTGGTACACCCGACAATAGTAAAAAAAGTTTAACACAATATAACCATTTTCCCGAAAATCTTATTGATGTTTAATTCCAAAATATTACAATTTAAGAGCGTGATTTATAAGTTTTCTAAATTCCATTTTATAGTAGTTTTTTTTTCTTTTATAAATATTGACAGTTCGTTCGTTCTGATTCTATTCAGCCTTGACTTTCTTTAATCATCCGGTTTTTCAGTTTCTGAAAATAAAAAGGATGGAAAATTATTCAGGAGGCGATTCTGTATATGATGGCGATGATGATGATGATGTTGATGATAATAATAATGATGATGATGATGATGATGATGATGATGATGATGATGATGATGATGAAGATGGTGATGAACAGTGGCAATGATGATGGTATGATCATGGTGATAATTGTGTTATTATCATTACCGTTAATATCATCATCGTCATCATTATTATTATTGTTGTTGTTGTTGTTGTTTTATTATTATTATTATTATTATTATTATTATTTTATTATTATTATTATTTTTATTAATATTCTCTCTCGTTCTCAAATTCCTTTTCTCGTTGTTTCTCTTATCTCTATCTCTCTCTCTCTCTCCTCTCTCTCTCTCTCTTTCTCTCTCTCCTTTTCACTCACTTTCTCTCTCTTTCTCTCACTCACTTTATCTCTTTATCTCTCACTCCTTTTATTTCTTTCTATTCACATTACTTATCTCTTCATCATTATATGTCTTCTGTCCATCTTCTGATCTCTATTTCATTTGTCTCTTCACCTGTCTCTTTCTCTGTTACTCTCTCTCTCTCTCACACACACACACACACAGACACACACACACATGTATATATATATATATATACTTTTTCTATCGTATCGCTCTCTCTCTCTCTCCCTCTCTCTCTCTCTCTCTCTTTCTCTCTCCCTCTCTCTCTCTCTATCTCTTTCTCATTCTCTCGTTCTACCTCCTTTTCTCTATATATTTCTACGTATATCTTTCTCTCTTTATTTCTCTTTGTAAATCACCAAAAAAAAAAAAAAAGGGCAGTGGTCCACATTTAAATCCATTATTTGGACTTACCTCACACCCGGTACCACAATGGTTATGGTAACAGTTGCTATCATTTGGAGCTGTCATGTTATACTGAAAACAAGATAATGGAATAATTGTATAATTCAGATACAACCCCCTGATCCTAATAGTCCTCAGGTCCTTCAATGCCATTCAGGCCATGAAGCCGAAGTTTATCCGGAGTATATAATATTGTAACACGCCTGACAGGTACAGCTGTGTTTTTGAAGCTCTTTGATGTTTGTGATTTTTAGATAATTTACACTATGTTCTGTCATTGGAATTCTAGATGTATTCTTATTTGTGATTTCTGAAACCCCTTTTGTGTTGAAATTATTATTAAGACATTTTAAAATAAATGTCACACATTTGAGTTTTTCGATATTTTTTTGTGTTGCATTTTACAACATTTAAGGAGTAGGACAGCTGTATTTATTTTCTGTAGGAAAAATTAGAGGATTTAAAAACTAATGATTTAAAAATTTTTAATGACATGATACATTAACAAATAAATGGGTGTATTAATAAATACATACGATCTCATCTAAGAGATTTACCCTCATACTCGAACAGTTTACATAGCAGATTTCGGACCTTTATTATATATGGAGACCTTCTTGCAATTGTCAGATTTATTTTGAAGGAAAACCCGTTGAGTTTGATCATGGTCAGCTGTCAATTAAGTAAATACTTTACGCAGCCATTTTTAGTTAACAGGCAATAAGGCCTTCTGTTCAGCATCATATGTCTGAGGATATTTTTAAAAAGAATTGTACTCCACAATACATTAATATTCCAAGTATTCAGCGATTAAAAAACAAAATCAAGCCAGAAACAGATAACCGATAGACAGCATTTGAATTTTCAGGAGACCTTACGTACGTTTCTTGAAGTCGCTTCACTATAATATATTGATATTCTAACCGTGGATCCCTTTGTCAGACAATTATTTATTCAATTTGTCGATTTTAGTAGCATTTTAAGAGTTGTAAAACAAACCATGATCGAGTGGTAAAAGTATAAGATTTCCTAATACAACCATTCTTTTAGTTGTCTGCTGCCATTGTCGTAGAAATATTGAGAGTAAGTGCAGAGCAGTCCTATGTTGTTTGATTTTTTTCTATAGGGGTTATATCGATGTCGTAGGTTTTTCTTCCTGTAAGCGGTTAATTATAGATCTTAGTAAGTTCATAAGGTTTTGGAGGGTTTTTGTTTTTCTATTAGGGAAAGTAAAAGGTACCATATTTTAAATTTATCTTTTAAGTCAGGCTAAAGGAAATACTTGGGTTGTTCCCTTAGGTGAGGAACGTGAGAAAGGCCTCAATAATTTTCATTCAATGACTTGTTTCTTGCTCCTCTTTTGTTCTAAATACGTGACACGACGTCTCAAGAAGGTGTTATGTCAGGGTAAAGCAAATGTGACAAGAAGAGATTAATGTTTTAATAATGAGAAATATAATCAACGGAACTCTAAGCTATTTGATTGGAAATCGAACTTTTTTTTGACCCATTAGATAGGCACTTGCTTGATGTTTCTAAAAAAGGGATATGGATTCTAATTTAACATAATAGAAAGTCAATAATTGGTAAAACGTTATGACCAACATTGCGGTGAAAATCCGTTTGATACTTATATTCGAACTGTGACCAAAATACGACAATCAATCAAATAAATGGAGTAATTCAATATTCCTCTCATAAGTTACAAACAGAAAAAGCATTATTTAGTGATAGAGAAAAGACATAGATCAGCAAGAAAAGATAGATTACATCACGATAACAATTAAAAAACTACAAAAACGTATCAACATACCTATAGGGAATGAGATTAGCGGAAGATTAGCTTTCCTTGATGGGACCGGTGGAGAAGTTATTTGGAAACAAACCAACTACAAGCCAAGCGCTCCGAATACAAAATTGATTATTCATATTTCTGCACAAAAATGCATCACGTTGATTATGATATGCATTTTTGTACAGAAATGAATATTTATTTATTTGGAGCGCTTGGCTTATAGTTGGTAGGTTTACAAAGAACTTCACCACCGGTGACGTCCAATCAAGGGACGCTACTCGTCCGCTAAAGCAATCCTTTTTTAGGGATAGAGACATGTATTGCCATGTAATAATAGTCTGTAACAATACTGTATTAAAGAAAACAGAAAATTAAGCATTCCTTGACACGACACTCTCCTCAGGCACTCTTGGGTTGAACATTATCTTAGATGAATGAACTTATTTACTGAAATCTTGGAAACGTTAATTTGAAATATTTATTTTTTAAAATATAGACCAACACATCGGCGTCATTTAGTTGTTCACTCTGAATATTTAAAATTGAAAAAAAACATATGTACTAGTAGTAGCTGTAATAATACTAAAAATCACACATGCCATTCTCATAGCACCCACCTACATAATTCTATAACTCCGCCTAAATTAGAGGAAAGAAGAGCTGTAAAGATTTATTCATTGCTTTAAACTAAGATAAGCCGAGTCACAAAAAATAACATTTCTCCATGCAGAAGAAGAAGAAAGAGGATGAGGAGGAGGAGGAGGGAGAGAAGAAGAAGAAGAAGAAGAAGAAGAAGAAGAAGAAGAAGAAGAAGAAGAAGAAGAAGAAGAAGAAGAAGAAGAAGAAGAAGAAGAAGAAAATGAATGAATGACTGAATTAATTCTTTTACTTCTAATTGATATTAACTTACTCGTGCGTTTATAAAGCAGAAGATAGGCACGACAAAGGCAACTGTAAGAAATGCAAAATAAGATCAGGAACTTAAGATCAGATTACAAAAATGAAAATGGCTTAGACGTGAACCTAAACAATGTTCTTAACTTAAAAGCTTTATATCACGTTTATATCTCTCTGATTCGAGCCTCGCTCGGCGCATAGTTGAGTCCTTGGAAAATACAATTCACTCACATTCTATCACCTTAATCGTGTGTAAAATAAGAACCGTTAACAGCGTTGTTTATGTAGAACAAAAACTGCAATATCGCCTAGCAGGCTTCATGTCTAGTTCTAGATGTTACGAATTGCTGTTGGTAAAGGCTTCCTTCTAAAGCGTTTAGAGCACATTTAGTAGATATTGCCGTATATAAAAGCTCATTTTAAAATATTTTTAAAAATATATTTCTTAATTTTTTCTTTATTTTTCTAGGATTTTAAAAGTTTGTGAGAATTTGTTTACGTAGTTCATTTCAACGCCAATAACAAGGGAAACGATTGGGTAATAAAGAGTTATGGATTTACAAATAAAAGCACCCAGAAAATGTAAAAAATATCTAAAGAAGCACAGAAGTAAAACAAAGATGATTGATTCAAATAGAGCACAGAAGTAAACAAAGATGATTGATTCAAATAGAGCACAGAAGTAAAACAAAGATGATTGATTCAAATAAAGCACAGAAGTAAAACAAAGAGGATTGATTCAAATAGAGCACGGAAGTAAAACAAAGATGACTAGTTCAAATACGGCACAGAAGTAAAACAAATATGTCTTGTTGAAATACGGCGCAGAAGTAAAACAAAGATGATTGGTTCAATTACGTCACAGAATAAAAACAAAGATGACTGATTCAAATAGAACACTGAAGTAAATCAAAGTTAACTGGTTCATCAAATACGGCACAGAAGTAAACCAAAAAATGACTGGTTCAAATAGAGCACAGAAGTAAAACAAAGATGATTGATTCAAATAAAGCACAGAAGTAAAACAAAGATGATTGGTTCAAATAAAGCACAGAAGTAAAACAAAGATGATTGGTTCAAATAAAGTACAGAACTAAAACAAAGATGACTGAATCAAAGAGAGCACAGAAGTAAAACAAAGATGACTGGTTCAAATACGGCACAGAAGAAAAACAAAGATGACTGAATCAAAGAGAGCACAGAAGTAAAACAAAAATGACTGATTCAAATAGAGCACAGAAGTAAAACAACGATGACTGATTCAAATACGGGGCAGAAGTAAAACAAAGATGATTGGTTCAAATACGGCACCGAAGTAAAACACAGATTACTGGTTCGAATAGAGCACAGAAGTAAAACAAAAATGACTGATTCAAATAGAGCACAGAAGTAAAACAAAGATGACTGATTCAAATAGAGCACAGAAGTAAAACAAAGATGACTGGTTCAAATACGGAAAGGAAGAAAAACAAAGATGACTGGTTCAAATACGGCACAGAAGTAAAACAAAGATGATTGGTTCAAATACGTCACAAAAGTAAAACAAAGATGACTGAATCAAATACGACACAGAAGTAAAACAAAGATGACTGAATCAAATACGACACAGAAGTAAAACAAAGATGACTGGTTCTTATACTTACCAAAGGCAGACTTGAGATTCATTCTGTGGATGTTCACAATGCACGAGCACAACAAGTTAGATTCAACAATTTGTAGGAACTCGACACTATCTGAGGGGAATGATAGACCGTGTTGATTATATAGCCGTCTCACATCAATTGTGAAATCCAGATTGAAATCATATGACGTAGATTACATTCATCACGTGGTCCCTTCTTTGGTCCGATATATTCTAACTACGGGCAAAACACTTGTTACATTATTGTAATATTCTACACCTGAGTATGATGAAAATAAACAAGCAGTGATCCTTTTGCAAAGAAACACCATTGGGGCTCTGAAGGGAGATTCGAACCAGAAACATACAGTTTTGTCGCCGAGTGTTTTACCACGAGACGGCATAGTAAAAGTGTCTAAAAAGGTGGCATATTCTGCTTTTGTGGGTTACGATATTTTGATGAAATTGTCACAAACCTTGGAGATAAAATAATATACGTTTCAGACAATCGTAACCAATGAGATGTTTTCCCTACAAGTGATAATCATGTCTGGATAAACAATGTTATGCAAATAAATGTATATTCTACATACAATTGTGACGCTGACATGTTTGACCACGTGTGTTAGTTACTTGTCGAAAACATATTATTGTTTACAGATAAAGCAAGGTTTTTGGGTAACTGATGGCTTATTTTAATATAGCAAAGACTCTCTATCAATCCATCACTCTCTCTCTCTCTCTCTCTCTCTCTCTCTCTCTCTCTCTCTCTCCCTATCTATATATATTTCTATCTGTATATCTATCTATCTAACTATCTATTTATCATTTCCCCTACTCTCTATTCTCACCCCCCTCCTATTCTCTCTCTCTCTCTCTCTCTCTCTCTCTCTCTCTCTCTCTCTCTATCTCTCACTCTCAGTCTCTCCGGATTCAAGGGTCCAACGTTGATGCTCCGATGATTATGATTTCTTGTCACTCGTATCCAGTTTTATTAATATTATCATATTATTATATTATTATTATATTATTATTATTATTATTATTATTATTATTATTATTATTATTATTATTATATATTATTATTATTATTATTATTATTATTATTATTATTATTATTATCATTACTATTATTATTATTATTATTATTACTATCATTGTTATTATTATTATTATTATATTATTATTATTATTATTATATTATTATTATATTATTATTATTATATTATTATTATTATTATTATTATTATTATTATTATTATTATTATTATTATTATTATTATTATTATTATTATTATATCATTATTATTATTATTATTACTACTACTACTATTATTATAATAATTATTATTACTATCATTGTTATTATTATTACTATTATTATTATTATTATTATTATTATTATTATTATTATTATTATTATTATTATTATTATTATTATTATTATTGATTACTGATTATATTATTATTATTATCCAACTACTGCATATACTACTACTACTACTACTACTACTACGACTACTGTCATTGCTACTATTACTATACTACCATTATTACTACTTCTGTAACAAACAAACAAACAAAAGTTAATTAAACGATATCTACTAAACGTACTCGAAGAGCTGTACAAACGGGCCCCAAACCAAGAGCAAATAATGTATGATTCGGGCATAGGATATATGTTAATAAAGGAAACATTAAGCAATGATAAGTAAAAATAAATCTGAATAGCTAGTATCTTTTCTATCCGCCCCCACCGATCATCTTTTCCATCATTTTAATCCCACCCCCTCTGACAAATGCCGTCTGTCTTCGCACTTTTCAGTCAGATAATTGAAATTCTCCATTTCATTTCCCATCCCAATTATCTCTGTAAAAACTGACAATTCGTATTGTCCAGCAGTCGGGAATCGGCATAAGAACAGTAGCTCCTCCAACTCTGCTTTTTGATGAATTATGTGGAACGATCAACATTTCTTTCTGATGTTACACAACTATCAACCGACATTTCACATATTAATGGGAGGACGCAAAGAATGAAACTCACATCTTTGAACTTGCTGATCAGTCTCTCTTACTGATGATGACACATGTGACCCTATGGCTCGAAGCGGTATTAAGTCGGGATTTGGAAAACGAAGAAAACCGGTTTTAAAGTAAGAATGGTCAAAATTTTCAAATTTCAGTTTTTAGTTGTTTCAGAAACTACAATCATTTTTCTACATGATAACATAATAATTAAACATAGATATCGATGATAAGTTATATACATTTAAAGTTTTAAAAAGCAACTATCAATGACACATTCAAAACGAGAGTTGACGTTCTCTCAGAGAACAACCATTTCCAAGACATTTCCTCCACCGTAAAAACCCTTCAAACAAACTTAGCTCCTCTCTCTCTCTCTCTCTCTCTGTCTCTCTCTCTATCTATCTATCTATCTCTCTCTCTCTTTCTTTCTCCCTCTTCACACAAACCAAACACATACATACACACACGCGCGCGCACACACACACTCTCTCTCACACACACATCAATAAATTCACCTTCCTGTACTGCCAATAATATCTAATCACAAATACTTTAGCCTCGAACGTTAGCCTCGTTAGTTTTTCAAGTTCATGTTGCTCGACTTATCACTAGATATGAACTTTTATCACACACACACACACAGTCTCTCTCTCAAACACACACACACACACACTACAACCACCACATTTTCCTCACGACCACTACGACTACAACCACCACATCATCACTACCACTACTACTTCAACCACCACCATCACATCATCATTACTACTACAACCACCACCACTACATCATCCCTACTGCTACTACAACCACACACATCACATCATCACTACTACTACAACCACAGCCACTACTACAACTACAACCACCGCCACCACAACGACATCATCATCACTACCACTAATACTACTACAACAACAACAGTCATTATCACATCGTTATCACTACTACTAGTACTACTACTACTACTACTACTACTACTACTACTACTACTACTACTACTACTACTACTACTACCACCACCACTACTACAACTACTACTACTACTACTACTACTACTACTACTACTACTACTACTACTACTACTACTACTACAACAACAACTACTACACTACTACTACTACTACTACTACTACTACTACTACTACTACTACTACTACTACTACTACTACTAATACTAGTACTACTACTATTACTACTACTACTACTACTATTACTACTACTACTAATACTACTACTACTACCACTACTACTACTACTACTACTACTACTACTACTACTACTACTACTACTACTACTACTACTACTACTACTACTACTATATTACTACTACTACTACTACTACTATTACTACTACTACTAATACTACTACTACTACCACCACTACTACTACTACTACTACTACTACTACTACTACTACTACTACTACTACTACTACTACTACTACTACTACTACTACTACCACTACAACCACCAATGCAGCATCATCCTCACTACCACCATTACTACAATCACTACCATTAAACCCTCTTCCGCACAGTCCTGTCCCAAATCTGTAACATATAGAATTTAGATAAATCTTCCGCACCAATTGGGACGGGACAAAACAGTCCCGTTGTGTCCCAAGCCGTTGTGAAATGCTACAAAATCAACGGGACAGGACTGTCCCAGTCCCGTGTTCATATCGTTTGTGATAGTAGAAAAATATAGCAGACTTCCGCACTAGGACAAAAAAGTCCCAGACTTGAGGGCGCCGTGTCAAAATTGAAATGCCGGTCTTTATTTTCTGCATCCCTACTACTACTACTACTACTACTACTACTACTACTACTACTACTACTACTACTACTACTACTACTACTACTACTACTACTACTACTAGTAATGGATGAAATAGAGGTTGCATATTTCTGTGCTTTACTGTTGCTTCTGCTGCTGCTAA
>NC_088368.1:39854032-39866532 GCF_034508935.2 Berghia stephanieae | reverse complement strand
GGCACTTTTCTACTCACTTCATATCTTTTTGTTACCAACATAAGTGCCTGCTCCACTCACTTTTCTGAATTAAAAATTCACCCCATACACCGGAGCATACTCAATGTCTCAATCGTTTCTATGTTACATGTTTGTGATGAGAATATTGGCTATTAAGCTTAACTGCTGGTCAAAATTACTTCGCGATGGTGGTGAACGAATCGGCGATCTCAAGAAGTGGGTGAGAGAGGGATCTAGAAATGACTTTGGGTTTGAAACGAATATTTTTGTGTTCGTGGATAGCTCACACGGTAGAGCCACGCTCTCACCTGCCAGGCGGAGTTGTCGTACCAATAAGGTCGCAGGTTCAAACCCCACCACCGCCGCGAAAAAATTTTTTATTCTCTATTGTCTTCTGGCACTTTTCTACTCACTTCATATCTTGTAATATATTAATACCTACATCCCTTACATTTTGTATTTATTTCCAATTCCATTGTATTTATTTTCCAACAATAGTCCACACTTTATTTTAGTTCACTGTCTTCTATACTGCATTACACAGTTCCTACCCGCCTCCCCTCTTTTTACATAATTAAGTACGCACCTTTCATAAATTTCTATTGCTCTGTTTTAATTCGCGCTTCCTCACAAAGTAGCATACAATTTCCTGCCTATCAATGTTTTTGTTTATGCATCTTAACAACGCCACTACCACATTATCTCATTCGTCTGTAGTTTTTAATTCATCATGTGTTGTTGATGAAGGGGAAACCCGAAACGTCCATTTTATCTGTTTTCGTATAATAAACTGAAACTTACATTCAATTTCAAAGTTATGATTTATTTATTTATTTCAATTCTGAATATAAAAAGCAAGAACAATTCAAAAAATAATTCTATGTGATGAAACCACTTACAGAATGCATAGCAACATAAACATTTTCGGCAATTTAAAAACGTATGTTTATAAATATCATTTAAGAAGTGTCACACTTTGTGACACGCAGTCACGTGTCTAAAACCGGTCGCACATCTATTCGGTACCTTATGGGATCAATTATCTTTATCGTTATTTATTTCGGGATTTTTCAATGAAAATTTTTTAAGTAAGTCCTTCTGAGCCACTTGGACTCATTGTAAGACAATTAACTCCTTTAGAGCCTTCTAGCCAATGGTGCAATAGTTATTCCGGTTTCAATAGCGTGAAGCGGGCAATTAACGTAGTTGTTTGAAAACCTTTGAACAGGACGCTAGTCTATCGCAGATTACTATCCCAGCTTGACAGGTACCCTTTTACACCTGAATGGAGTGAGTGATTGGAGTAAATTTTCTTGCTCTAGAAAGTACAAATTGGCTTCGGTCGGAATCGAACACAGAACCTCTGAGTCCAGAGTACAACGCGCTAACCATGGGCCATCTTGCCTCCTAAGTTTATAAATCCGGAAAATATCCATGTTTCTGTAGCGTTGAGCAGACAGATAACAGTTTAACATTAAAAAAAAAAATTCCCTTTTTCATCCCATAGGGGAAATTTTTCTCGATGGTCTATTCCAAGGGAAGACTGGAATAACCCAGGCGTCAGCCGCAATGCAGCGCCACAAATTGAGCTAGGCGAGGTGACTTACTCAAGGCAACACAGCTCATCAGCGGGTGATCGAACTGATGCCTTTCGGGTACTAAGCAAAGACCGTACCACCGAGCCATGCTGACTTTCTATTATCCTCTTGAATGATGCTAGTCCGTCAAAGATTACTTTCATCAGCGAACTGGTACTCAATTATTATTATTATGATGATTATTATTATTATTATTATTATTATTATTATTATTATTATTATTATTATTATTATTATTATTATTATTATTATTATTATTTGAAATACTTAAAAACAAGTACACAACAACCCATCAGTGACACTGACAGACTAACCGTTTGATCACTGATAGGAAACTGTATCTAAAAGATACTTCTAAACTTGAAATACTTACAAACCACTACAACAACAACCCATCAATCCTTACTTAATACCGCTTCGAGGCGTAGTGCCACAGATGCTTAAAAAAATCAAAACGCATATAATCTGGGCAAATGTGACCCTACAATTGGAAGCGGTATTAAGTCGGGATTTGGAAAACGAGGAAAACAGGGTTTAAATTGGGAATGGTCAAAATTATCAAATTTCAGTTTTTGGTTGTTTCAGAAACTTCAATCATTTTTCTACATGAAAACATAATAATTAAACATAGATAGTGAGGATACATTATATAAATTTAATGTTTAAAAAAGCAACTATCAATGACACATTCAAAACGAGAGTTGACTTTCTCTCAGAGAGCAACCATTTCCAAGACTTAGTAATGGTAAGTCTTCTCCTCCACCAACACCATGTAAGATACCACAGCAAAGGACGTGACTTTATCTATCTCAGAGAAAGGGTGACTGTTTCCACAATTTCATGGTTCAACCAATAATGAAATTTAAAAACTGTAAACAAGTGTCTGTGCATATTGATACACACCACGTGCTATTATTTCTTTGTCTAGCTGCATTGGTTAATGATCGAGGTGAGGGTCCTTTGCCACACTTTCTTTAATCATGAAATTATAGGACATGCTAAGACTTTAATTGGGTGGGGTTACTGACCTCCCATAGTGGGCAGGGAGGTACTTACTGTGTCTTCTATCCCCCTATATTTGTTTTCCAACGAGCGTTCTGTCTTTGTCTTGGAATGAGATTACTTGGTTTTGTCATGGCCCTGACCGGATGCCTTGGTGAGAGGGGAAACAGTCAAATGTATAGTTAGTTTTGTGAGATGATATTTTGTTCCTTGTAAATCATCTCTCTGTTATGTAATGTATTATGTTTTGTTTACATATCATAATATGATTTTTACACATTTGAGTGTATTCCTCTTAGCGGGGATCTGTGCTTGTGACTAGATAAGACTTTTAGGTGATCTCAAACTAAGAACTCCCATAGTTTGTTCTTGGAATCTACATCTGTTCCCTACTTGATCCAATTCTCCTTTGTCTTACTTTTTCTTGGGTGCTTTAATTGTAATTCTAGAACATATTACTATCCCATTTCTTACATTTTACTGGCGCTGATATGGGCTTAATGTATTGCAATCGCCGTAATACCCTTTAAAAATAAAAACATAAGACTTTAATAGGAAAACAGTTGCCTAATCTTACACTTACAGAGATTGTTGTAGGATAAACATTTAATTTTAAGTACAAAAGCAGAATAGTAAATAGAACCTTCAGCAATCAACAAACTGCCGATGGAAATACGTGTAACTAAAAAATGAAAAAGGTTAAATGTATTGATAGACAAACAGAAAGAGAGAAAGACCTACCAATGGATAAATAGATAGGTAGATAGGTAGATAGATATAGATAGATAGATAGATAGATTAGATAGATAGATAGATAGATAGATAGATAGATAGAAGGAAAGATGGATAGATAGACAGATATGTAGATAGATAGATAAATGAAAAGGGGGAGGGACAACAAGAGAGAGAGAGAGAGAATATATATATATATATATATATATATATATATATATAGAGAGAGAGAGAGAGAGAGAGAGAGAGAGAGAGAGAGAGATGTTCGTGTGGTCGTGCTTTCTTTGTGTACTGAAAGAAGGGGGGGGAGTCTTTCTTGACAATCAACAATGTCGGTGAACGCTAAGAAAAGCTTGAGAGGTTCAATAACATGATTTCATGTAAGTCATTGCACAATAAGCCCTAATCCCTCCTCCTCAAGCTGTCATCTGACTCAAAATGGAAACAATGCAATGTATAATTTGACCAGCCATTTCTTTCATTACAATCTCATTGGTCAATATGTTTCCAGTTGATTGATTATGACTTACTTTGAAACAAATATATGCTTTCTTAAACTATCCCTCCAATTCTTTGCTCCGCCTCCATCACTTTCTTCATGTCTACCTCACTTTATCCGTCTCTATTTTGTTTCTTTCACACATACAAACACACACACACACACACACACACACACACAAAGAGCTTATACAGTCAGGCTTCAATCTTTACTCTATTTCCCTCCCGCCCTCTTAATGCACAAGTAGTCTCTCTCTCCTCCCCCTCTCGCTCCTCTTTCTCTCTCTCACTCTCTCTCTCTCTCTCTCTCTCTCTCTTCATTCTCTCACGTTTGTGTGTGTGTTTGTATTTTACTCTCTCATTCTTTCTCTTCCACTCTCATCCTGTTTCTTGATATTTCTTTCCCTGCCCACCCGGCTTCACATAGTTTCAAAACTGAACTTTAAAATTATAAACCTTTCTTTAACTTTTGGCATTTTGAAATCCTATCTCACCTAATAAATCAGACAAAAATGTCACATTAATAATTCTTATTTCATTGATTACTTATTCAAATATCAAAATTTCTTCACAAATTAAGCAATGTCATAAAATTGTCGGCATTTATTTGGGGTGTTTTATTTATTTTAATGAAATGTTACATAATAATGAATAACTAGAGAAGTAATAATTGGATTATTTCAAAAATTTGTATGTACATTATCAAATAATATTCTAAGCTCATGCCAATACAGTGATGCCAAAACTCCGGTTTCACCGGGAAAAAATCCGGTCTGGATCAAAATATTTCGGGTTACGGGCAACTTCCTTCAAATTCCGGTGAGATTAAATTGTTCCAAGGATACTCCCCTCCAGTCACTACTACTACAACCACCACCATATCATCACCAGTCATCATCATTACAACTACAGCAACAACCATCACCACCACACTATCATCACTACCACTACTACTACTACAACCACCACTACCACATCATCATCATTACCACTTCTTCTACAACCACCACCACATCATCATCATCTCTACTGCTACTATTTCAACTACAACCACCATCACCACCACATCATCATCACTAATACTACAATCATAACTACCACTACTACTACAACCACATCATCATCCCTACCACCGCTACTACAACCACCAAATCACCATCCCTACCACCACTACTGCAACAGCCACCACATCACCGTCCCCACCACTACTGCTACAACCACCACATCACCATTCCTTCCACCACTATTACAACAACTAGATATGAAGTGAATAGAAAAGTGCCAGAAGACAATAGAGAATAAAAAATTTTTCGCGGCGGTGTGTGGGTTTGAACCTGCGACCTTATTGGTCCGCGTGGCAGGTGAGAGCGTGGCTCTACCGTGTAAGCTATCCACGAACACAAAAATATTCGTTTCAAACTCAAAGTCATTACTAGATCCCTCACTCACCACCACTTCTTGAGACCGCCGATTCGTTCGTACACCACCATCGCGAATAATTTTGACCAGCATTAAGCTTAATAGCCAATATTCTCAACACAAACATATAACATAGAAACGATTGAGACATTGAGTATGCTCCGGTGTATGGGGTGAATTTTTAATTCAGAAAAGTGATGGAGCAGGCACTTGCCAGGCGGAGTTGTACCAATAAGGTCGCAGGTTCAAACCCCCCCACCGCCGCGAAAAATTTTTTATTCTCTATTGTCTTCTGGCACTTTTCTATTCACTTCATACTTGTGTTAACCACATAAGTGCCTGCTCCACTCACTTTTCTGAATTAAAATTCACCCCATACACCGGACATACTCAATGTCTCAATCGTTTCTATGTTATATTTTTGTTGAGAATATTGGCTATTAAGCTTAACTGCTGGTCAAAATTATTCGCGATGGTGGTGTACGAACGAATCGGCGGTCTCAAGAAGTGGGTGAGAGGGATCTAGTAATGACTTGAGTTGAAACGAATATTTTTGTGTCGTGGATAGCTCACACGGTAGAGCCACGCTCTCACCTCCACGCGGAGTTGTCGTACCAATAAGTCGCAGGTTCAAACCCACCACCGCCGCGAAAAATTTTTATCTCTATTGTCTTCTGGCACTTTTCTATTCACTTCATATCTTGTGTTACCAACATAATGCTGCTCCACTCACTTTCTGAATTAAAAATATTACAACAACTACAACATCACCATCCATACTACAACCACCATTACATTATCATATCTACGACCACTATCACATCACCATTGCTGCAACAACTATTACAACCACCACAACGACACCCCTACCATCATCATACTACTACTGCAATCAGTGTTGCAATCGCCGTAAAAACCCTACTTAGCTCAAATTCACTCTCGCTCTCTCTCTCTCTCTCTCTCTCTCTCTCTTAATCTCTCTCTCTATCCATCTTCACACAAACACACATACATACATACACACACACACACACACACACACATCAATAAATTGCGCTGACTGGATTAATTTTCATGTTCACCTTCCTGTACTTAACAATAATAGCTAATCACAAATACTTTGGCCTCAAACTTTAGTCTCGTTCGCTTTTCAAGTTCGTGTTGCTCTCTGTGTTGCTCTAAGGACAGGAAGGTGAACATGAAAATTAATCCAGTCAGCGCAATTTATTGATGTGTGTGTGTGTGTGTGTGTTTGTGTGTATGTGTGTTTGTGTGAAGACGGATAGAGAGAGAGCGAGAGAGAGAGAGATTAAGAGAGAGAGAGAGAGAGAGAGAGAGAGAGAGAGATTTGAGCTAAGTTTGTTTGAAGGGTTTTTACGGCGATTGCAACACTGATTGCAGTAGTATTGGTGGTGGTAGGGGTGTCGTTGTGGTGGTTGTAATAGTTGTTGCAGCAATGGTGATGTGATAGTGGTCGTATCACTAGATGAACTTTCAGCACTCTCTCTCTCTCTCTCTCACAAACACACACATACATACACACACACACACACACACACTACAACCACCACAACCACATTTTCATCACTACCACTACTACTTCAACCACCACTACCAAATCATCATTTCTACTACAACTTCTGCCACTACTACAACCATAACCACTACCACCACCACCACCACATCATCATCACTACCACTACAACTAATACTACTACTACTACTACTACTACTACTACTACTACTACTACTACTACTACTACTACAATTACTACTACTACTACTACTACTACTACTACTACTACTACTACTACTACTACTACAACAACTACTACTACTACTACTACTACTACTACTACTACTACTACTACTACTACTACTACTTATAAGTACGAGGGCCGTTCAGAAAGTCATGCGAATATCATTATAACTTCAAACATTAATTTTGTGCCTACTTCAAACTTGCACCAAAGTTTCTTACACTATTTGTCTATTTATTGATGATATTGTTTTGATGATTGATGCATATTTGCCAACTGTGTGCCACAGAATGTAAACCTACACATTGAAAAAAGTTCCGTCAAACTTTCTCGCTTCTTGTTGGAATTGAAACTTTATCACGTCACAGTAAAGGTGGCCAGAATGGCTGCTTCCCATTAATGGAATATCGCTTAGATTCAGGGGAATGTTTGCATGCCTCATCCCCAGATACCAAATGATTGGGGAAACTATTGCCATCATATATCGATGTGTCTAACTCTGACGGCCATAACCTGTAGTAAGCCAAAAATCAGTTTGTCCATGTTCTTTCATAAGGTCTCAGAGGCAATGGATCTGGATTCACATTACTTTATGAACGATCCTCGTACAACACTTTTTAAAAAAAGAATTGCACCCACCCTTTTTTTAGGTTGCCTCTTTTTAATCATTATTATTTTTTTTTCATTTTTGCATTTTGGGTTAAAATAATGGAAGCGTCAATTGCCAAGGACCATGTCAGTTCAACTACGCATTTGTACTTTTAACTGCCGAGGAGTAATTTAATGATAATAAATAAAATTCCCTTTATTCATCCCGTAGGGGAAATTTGTCTCTAGGGTCTATTCCATGGGAAGACTAGAATAACACAGGCGTTAGCCGCAGTACAGCACCGCAAATTGAGCTATTGCGAAGTGACTTGCTCAAGGCCACACAGCACAGCGGCGAGTGATCGAACTCGGTACCTTTCGAGTACGGAGCAAAGACCGTGCCGCTGAGCCACGCTGCCTCGAAGTGATGGAGCGATGTTATTATTATTAATATTAATTAATACTCGTATTTTCTCCTCTCTCTTTGTGTCATTTTATACTTTCTCTCTCTCACACATATACTCTCTCTGTCATTTACTCTTTTCTCTCTCTGTGCCATTTTTCCTCTATACATGTGTTTATCATTTTCTCCTTCTCTCTCCCTCTCTCTCTCTCTCTCTCTCTCTCTCTCTCTCTCTCTCTCTCTCTCTGACACACACACACATATACTCTCTCTGTCATTTACTCTTTTCTCTCTCTGTGCCATTTTTCCTCTATACGTGTGTTTATCATTTTCTCCTCTCTCCCTCTCTCTCTCTCTCTCTCTCTCTCACACACACACACACTTTCTTTCTCTCTCTCCCTCTCTCTCTCTTTCTCTCTTTCTCTCTCTCTCTTTCTTTTTCTCTCTCTCTCTTAATCACTCTCTCTCTCGCTCTCTCTCTATCCGTCTTCACACAAACACTCATACACACACACACACACACACACATCAATAAATTGCGCTGACTGGATTAATTTTCATGTTCACCTTCCTGTACTTAGCGATAATAGCTAATCACAAATACTTTGGCTTCAAACTTTAGTATCGTTAGCTTTTCAAGTTCGTATTGCTCTATTTATCACTAGATGAACTTTCAGCACTCTCTCTCTCTCTCTCTCTCTCTCTCTCTCTCCCTCTCTCTCTCCTCTCTCTCTCTCAAACACACACACACATACACACACACACACTGCAACCACCACAACCACATTTTCATCACTACCACTACCACTTCAACCACCACCATCACATCATTACCACTACTACTACAATCACCACCACCACATCATCATCACTACCATTACTACTACAACCACCACCACCACATCATCATTACTACTACAACTACTGCCACTACTACAACTAGAACCACTACCACCACCACCACCACTCACATACACTCAATCACTACACTACTACTACTACTACTACTACTACTACTACTACTACTACTACTACTACTACTACTACTACTACTACTACTACTACTACCACCATTACTACAATCACTACCATTAGGTTTTGGAGCTTTACTTCATTGGAAATAAGGAAAATTTAGGATTGTATTCGGCAATATGTTTATATATCATAATATAGTTCTAATCAGTTATCTATACAATATTTAAATACAATACCAAATACCATCCCAATTCCATTTTTTGTGCGGGAATTCCTCTTTCGGCATTGAAATCCTCCGAGTGGTGTCTGAAATACCTGTGAGTCAAATTGAATATTGGTGTCTCTGCAAATGTTACTATTCTCGTCAAAGTTTCAATGCCCGTATCTAACTTTGCCCATTGATTTGACTGTGCATGAAAACGGTGCCTCACTTCAAAGTCGATTTTCTCAGAACTTGGTTTTTACACATTCCCAACTTGAAACGATCATATCTCGGCAATGAATAATCCGAATTTTATAAATTTGATATCAAATTTTAAAGCATAAAATAAGCAATGATTGGGTACCAAAAAACCCAAAATTGAAGAATCTGACTTAATGCCGTTTCGAAGCGGAACGTCGCATATATAGATCCAAGTAAACAAGTCCCTCCCTTTTTTGTCTATTCGTCGATATATGTTTGATTTTTATTGCTACCTTTGTTATTAATATAATCCTGATCAATGGAACCTAGCCAAAAATGTAGAAGTAAAAGTGTAATTTAATATCTATAATTTAGGTCATCACCATGAACCTGACCTTTTTTTCTATTTTCCGTCAACAAATCAAGGTTAATCGAGCTCAATCATTCGTTAACTGAAACTAAAACTCAACATGGTAGCCTCTAGAGGGAAACTAATGGTTGAAGTGGCTCTACAGAAAACCTCTCCGAGACCTCCCCTTGACAAAGATAAGTTATTTTCATACCTTCATAATGTTATCTTATGCACCTTGACTTTGTAAAAAAAAATGATGAAAGGTAACTAAACTTCTTAGGTTTAGACAGAAGAGTAAAATTTTAGACTATCTAGAGAGCTTTCTAGAACGCTACTTATAAGTACGAGGGCCGTTCAGAAAGTCATGCGAATATCATTATAACTTCAAACATTAATTTTGTGCCTACTTCAAACTTGCACCAAAGTTTCTTACACTATTTGTCTATTTATTGATGTTATTGTTTTGATGATTGATGCATATTTGCCAACTGTGTGCTACAGAATGTAAACCTACACATTGAAAAAAGTTCCGTCAAACTTTCTCGCTTCTTGTTGGAATTGAAACTTTATCACGGTCACAGTAAAGGTGGCCAGAATGGCTGCTTCCCATTAATGGAATATCGCTTAGATTCAGGGGAATGTTTGCATGCCTCATCCCCAGATATCAAATGATTGGGGAAACTATTGCCATCATATCTCGATGTGTCTAACTCTTAACTCTGACGGCCATAACCTGTAGTAAGCCAAAAATCAGTTTGTCCATGTTCTTTCATAAGGTCTCATTACTTTATGAACGATCCTCGTACAACACTTTTTAAAAAAAATTGCACCCACCCTTTTTTTAGGTTGCCTCTTTTTAATCATTATTATTTTTTTTTCATTTTTGCATTTTGGGTTAAAATAATGGAAGCGTCAATTGCCAAGGACCATGTCAGTTCAACTACGCATTTGTACTTTTAACTGCCGAGGAGTAATTTAATGATAATAAAATAAAATTCCCTTTATTCATCCCATAGAGGAAATTTGTCTCTAGGGTCTATTCCATGGGAAGACTAGAATAACACAGGCTTTAGCCGCAGTACAGCACCGCAAATTGAGCTATTGCGAAGTGACTTGCTCAAGGCCACACAGCACAGCGGCGAGTGATCGAACTCGGTACTTTTCGGTTACGGAGCAAAGACCGTGCCGCTGAGCCACGCTGCCTCAAAGTGATGGAGCGATGTTATTATTATTAATATTAATTAATACTCGTATTTTCTCCTCTCTCTTTGTGTCATTTTATACTTTCTCTCTCTCACACATATACTCTCTCTGTCATTTTCTCTTTTCTCTCTCTGTGCCATTTTTCCTCTATACATGTGTTTATCATTTTCTCCTTCTCTCTCTCTCCCTCTCTCTCTCTCTCTCTCTCTCTCTCTCTCCCTCTCTCTCTCTCTCTCTCACACACACACACTTTCTTTCTCTCTCTCCCTCTCTCTCTCTTTCTCTCTTTCTCTCTCCCTCTCTCTCTCTCTCTCTCTCTCTCTCTCTGTATCTGTCACTCTCACATTTCTTCTTTTTGTCACCGACCTTGCCAGTTGGTACATTGTCTACTAGCTATATATATATATATATATATATATATATATATATATTATATATATATATATATATATATATACGTTTAATTGCCAGGATTGGACATGTTACAAAAAACGTTTTACGTGAATTGTTTCAGTGTGCAGTATAATTTCCTTTAAAACAAAGAAAATCCTACTTTTTTATAAAACGATCTAGTACTTGGCATGGATTTGTCACTTCATCCTTCTGATATGTTCCTGCTGAATCCGAAAACAACACTAATTTTTTTTTTGATATGATTTTAACCCGTCTTGGAATTCGTGGTGGTGGTGGTGGCAGTGGTGGTGATGATGATGATGATGGTGGTCATGATGACAGCCTTTGTTATGAGGAGTGAGTATTTATTTTCTTCTGGATAGATTAATTTTGATACACCCCAATGATCCTTCCCGTGTGTACATTTGTAAAAGTGTAATGGCACACCATATAGTCGACACAATGTCATATGGAAGACCACTGAATTCGTTAAGATTTCCATCCATCTATCTATTCATCCCATCCATCCATCGATCTATCCATCTATCTATTTAACCCATCCTTCCATCCATCCATCATTCTATTTATCCCATATATCCATCCACCCAACCATCCATCCATTTATCCCATCCAATCATCTATCCATCTATTCAAATCATCCATCCAACCATCGATCTATATCCCATTTATCCTATCCATCCATCCATCCATCCATCTATTTATTCCATCCATCTATCTATCCACTCATCCATCCTTTCATCCATCTGTCCATGCACCCAATGATCCATCAACCCATCTATCTATCCATCTATCCATCTACCCATCAATCAAATCATGCAACGAAAGGGGAAGCTAATATGAAGGCGCCTAATTGAATACGTTTTGAAGAAGCATGCCATAAACTGCATGTATTTGGTGATACACTTCCAGGTGAAGTGGTTAAAGGTGAGAGGGTGGGGAGGGAGGGAGTGTTACTACTTATCCACGTGAGGACGGTTTCACAACATAAATCATTAAAATAGACAGAGAGCAAAACATTCTAAATGTGCTTACGAAAAAAAACAAAAACGTTTAAGATGGCGACCGTAAACAATCGAAGAACGATTAATATTTTATACCTGAAAGAAATTTAGAGAGAAAATATTCATTATGTGGTTAAAGATTAGATATTCTT
>NC_088368.1:39849032-39851532 GCF_034508935.2 Berghia stephanieae | reverse complement strand
TGAAGTTTGTGGTGGTTTGTTGGGTGGAGAAGTGATGTGGTGGGGGTGGGGTTTTATGAGCCTGTGGAAATTTTACTTAATGGGGGGGTGGGCGGGAGGGATACTTGGACATTTAACCTCACATGAATTGTCCAGAAGTTGCCGTACACAACATTTTTGTCCGATTTTTTTTCTGATGAAACCGGAGTTTGGCATAACTGACAGTGATGCCTAAACTCCGGTTTCACCGGGAAAACTCCGGTCTAGAACAAAAAAATCCGCATTACGGGCAACTTCCGTCAAATTCCGGTGAGGTCAGTTTGTTCCAAGGATACCTCCCCCCCCCCTTTCCAACCATTACATCATCATCACTGCACTATTTATAATTCAGAAAAGTGAGTGGAGCAGGCACTTATGTTGGTAACAACAAGATATGAAGTGAGTAGTAGTAGTAGTAGTAGTAGTAGTAGTAGTAGTAGTAGTAGTAGTCGGCGGTCTCAGAAGTGGGTGAGAGAGGGATCTATCTCTTAGAAATGACTTGGGTTTGAAACGAATATTTTTGTGTTCGTGGATAGCTCACACGGTAGAGCCACGCTCTCACCAGCCAGGCGGGGTTGTCGTACCAATAAGGTCGCAGGTTCAAACCCCACCAACGCCGCGAAAAATTTTTTTTATTCTCTTTTGTCTTCTGGCACTTTTCTACTCACTTCATATCTTGTCATCACTGCACTACTACTACAACCACCATCATCATATCATCACTACCACTACTACTACAATCACCAACACCACATCATTATCATTACCACTACCAATACACCACCACCACATCATCACTACCACTACTACAACCACCACCACCACATCATCATCACTACCACAAGGACAATCACCACCACTACATCTTCATCACTACCACTACTATATACAACAATCACTACCACAAATATTGCAACCACCGCCACCACATCATCACTACCACTACTACTGCAACCACCACATATTCATCACGACCTCTACTACTACAACCACCATCACATCAATACTACGACTACTACTACAACCACCACATCACATCATTATCACTACCACTACTTCACCACCAACACATCATCATCATTAGCACTACTACTGCAACCACCAACAACACATCATCATCACTAACAAACTCAGCCATCACCACCACCACATAATCGTCACTACCACCACTACTAATGTCCACAACCAATACTACCACATCATCTGAACTAACACTACTACAACCACCACCATCACCAGCACATCATCATTCCACTACTATTACAACAACCACAACCAACACATCATCATCACTAACAACCTCTACCATCACCACCACCAAATAATCTCCACTACCACCACTACTACTACTATCACATCCAATACTACCACATCATCTGAACTAACACTACTACAACCACCACCACATCATCACTACAACTATAGCTACAACCACAACCACATCATCATTACTACCACTGCTACTACAGCCACAACCACCACATCATCATTACCACAACTACTACAACCACCACCACCACCACATCATCATCACTACCATTACTATTACTTCCACAAACATCACATCATCATCACGACCAGTAAATCTACAACCACTCCATCATCACTACCATCATTACTACAACATCATCATCATCATTCCCACAACTACTTCATCCACCACCAGCACATTATCATCACTACCACTACTACTACAACCACCACCACCACCACATCATCAGTACCACTACTACTACAACAACAACCACCACCACTTCATCACCCCTGCCATTTCTACCACAACCACCATCACCACCATATCATCATCACTACCACAACTACTACAAGCACCATCACCACCTCATCACTACCTCACTACCACTTCTACTACAGCCACCACCACCACATCATCATTTCCACAACTACTACAACCACCGCATCTTCATCACTATCACTAAAGCTATAACAACCACCACCACCATATCATCTTTACTGCGCTACTACTACTACTACTACTACTACTACTACTACTACTACTACTACTACTACTACTAATACTACTACTACTACCACTACTAGTACTACTACTACAATCACCACCACAGCATTATCACTACCACTACTACTGCAACTAAAACTACCATCACCACCACATCGTTATCACTAGCACCACTATTACAACCACCACGACATCATCATCATCATCATCATCATCATCATCATCATCTTCATCATCATCATCTTCATCATCATCATCATCACTACCACAAATACTAGAGTCACCATCACCAACTCATAATCACTACCATTACTACTGCAACTACACCTACCACCACCATCACATCACCATCACTACCACTACTACTACAACTACAACTAGTAATACCACCACCACCTCTGCATCATCACTACCACTACTGCATCAACAACAACCACTATCACATCATCATCATCAATACCGATACTACTACGACCACCCACACCACATCATCCTCACTACCAC
>NC_088368.1:39831532-39844032 GCF_034508935.2 Berghia stephanieae | reverse complement strand
ATGATCGATATTTGAAGGATGAGTTTTATAGCCAAATTTTAAAATATGTACTTTCCAGAGTACAGCAGTTAACTGGTCAATTTACAAAATGTAAGCCATTGTAACTATGCATTTGTCTTGTCATGTCATAACATATTAATTAAAATATAATTACGATAAGCCAAAGTTGAAAATATAAAAAGGTTGTATTATTCTGTGCATTCCACTTCCTCCATCTACCACAGCAAAGACGTCAATATGAAATTATTCTTTCTGCTAGTGAGTATTGATCATTTCATTCTTATTATTATGTGAACATTCGTCTTAAAAGGGGATTTACCCGTCGCCTTACAACGATTTTGTGTGACGAAGTGGTGTTGTGTCATGGCATTCACTTCAGGATTGGAAAATCCTGGGTTCGAGCCTCTCTCGGTGCCTATTTGAGTCCTTGGAAATAAAAACTCTTTACTCACATTCTCTCATCATACTCAGGTGTAAAATGAGTACCTGGTCGTAAAGAGCATTGTCTCTGTCCGAAAAAAAATGTCGTTTCGCCTAACAGGCGTAATGTCACGTCCAAGATGCTAAGTATTGCTTTTGGTTAGGTCCCTTTATAAAGCGTTTTGAGCACGTTTAGTGGATATTGCACTGTGGATAAAAAAAGTTCAAGCCAAGTCAAGGTTTTATGTCCGAAATAGCCAAATGCTGAAAAGTCAAATTATATGATAATAATAATAATAATAATAATAATAATAATAATAATAATAATAATAATGATAATAATAATAATAATAATAATAATAATAATAATAATAATAATAATAATAATAATAATAATAATAATAATAATAATAATGATAATAATAATAATAATAATAATAATAATAATAATAATAATAATAATAATAATAATAATAAATGCCGAAGCCACAGACCGCTTTACAATATACTTATCAAACCATAATCACACTCATACCGAATCAAACAGACACACACAAAATCGCACACACTAACTATGCAAGTTTTACAAAATGAAATTGACATTAAACAAAAGGGAATTAATAAAAAAAAAACATCAGTGTCAAAAAAAAAACACAAAAACAAAACAAAAACAAAAAACAACAACATGGGATACTCGAATTTTACACCCATTTCGGACCGGACGAGAAGACATTGCCTTTTTACAAAGACGTAACAGTGACCAATTGTTGAGCAAGACAACTCATCACAACGTCATAAACGTTGGATAAGACATGCCACGAAACCTCACTGGTCACCCATCGATTACGCTACGTGTTCGCGCTATTTCATTAATGTGAAACATAACTGAACATAAACTTCATTAACAACAGATTTCATTGGAGTTTTGTAAGTATAACTTTTCAAAGGAACCACAGTTTTCAAATACAAGAGATGCATAATAGATGACATAAAGAAAAGATTAATTTAACGTCTGCCCTCTGACTTCCTGGTTGTGAGCCATATTGCTATCTGCCGCATACCATGAAAAAGAATTCCGCGCTTCGCTTCTCTGAAGAAATTAAAATCCTTGTAAATTTATCACTTTTTATGAGTGTAGAAATCCTAACATGCAGCTACGCCTCTGGCATTCAAATATTAAATTGTATCAATTGTCAAGTGTGTACAAAGTGTACGATTTGATGTGTCATTTTAACCCATGATGTCAATGTTATTGAGAAGTGCACATGAATCTCGTGAAATGTAAACCCCTGGTAAAGCCTGTGGACGAGTTCAGTGATCATTATCACAAGGGAAAAATATGGTATTGTCATACATCAAAATTTTCACTCATCCCAGACCTTTCGTAATTTTATAAACCGTAATGAGGACAAATCCTAAATTATGGTATTGTACCCGATGCACAAAAAAATGGCCTTAATGTCATTAAGAATTCTTCTGTTCGAGCCAAGTATCATTAAAATCCACCAGAAGGTTGTGAAGATATCCACGACAACGCCTGCGCACGGTTGTGGAATGGATTATAGTTGGGACATGTGCCTGTGTCTGGATGAGGCTTTTTAGTGATCTCAAACTAAGTGCTTTGATAGCGTGCTCTTGGAATCTGCACCTGTTTCTTAGTTGAACCACTTCCCGTTTCTCTTATCTTTTCTTGGGTGCTTTAATCTAGAACTTTTTGCTATCCCATTTCCTTCCTTTTTATTGGCGCTGATATGACCGTAATGTGTTACAAGCGCCGTAAAACCCTTAAAAAGAAACACAACAAAGCTCTATTACTGATATGATTTGATATGATGATATACTTTTTCTTCTCATTCTCCACAACTCAAGTTCCTGGCTTTGGCTATCCTGGCTAATGCTGTTCAGGCTAAACTTTGCTTCTTAGGATTGGTAAGTTTATCTTGTCATTGGACATTTCATTGTTAAGCGGCTGTGTGATCTTGTGCTATGGGTTCCCGCTCTTAGCGGTACATAGATGAGTCCTTGAAAACAAAAGGCTCTTCAGTCATTCTCTTGCCGTACTAGGGTGAAAAATAAGTACAAGGCCGTTAACAGCGTTGTCTCTGACGGAAAAAAAATGTAATATAGCCTAACAGGTGCCAAGTCTTGTTCTAAATGCTAGGTATTGTTGTTGGCTAAGGACCCTTTGTAAAGCGCTTTGAACACTTTTAGTTGATACTGCACTATATGATTGCTCTAGATTCTTTACTTCTAATGATATGTCAAATGATAAAATTCTATAGATAACATAGATACTACAGACATATACCGTGTGCAAGTGTCGCCTTCGTAAACCCGACACTAGGACATGTAGTTGACGTCATTATTTTTGGCGAGAGTATCATCTAGTCACTGGCCATTAGCAGTAGTACTGGAGACAGTAATATATATTATGGAGACACGAAACTTCTGAAGTAGTAATAGATAGAACGAAGTTGTCGTCACTTAGGTCTTTGGTATTGCTTTTTTGTTGTTTGTTTGTTTGTTTTTTTGTTTGTTTGTTTGTTTTTTTGTTTTGTTTTTGTTGTTGTTGTTTTTTTTTTTGGCATCCATGATTCTGAGTTGTTTTCACTAAACTGTATTATCTGGACTTGAAACGTATAAGTTAACACACCGTTTCCGTTGTTGGTCCGTTATATTTCCGGATGGCAATGTTGTGAGCTTCTTGTTGTGTATTTTTACGATAATAGAGCAGTCAGAAATTGTGTGTATCTTATTTCAAAACATACCATCAATACTCAATAGTCATGTTTACAGACTTGACATTGAACACCCACATACGGACGGATTGTAGCCATCGTTAACTTATAGCCTGACATAGAGATTGTAGCCATCGTTAACTTATACCCTGACACAGAGATTGTAGCCATCGTTAACTTATAGCCTGACACAGAGATTGTAGACATCGTTAACTTATAGCCTGACATAGAGATTGTAGCCATCGTTAACTTATAGCCTGACATAGAGATTGTAGCCATCGTTAACTTATAGCCTGACACAGAGATTGTAGCCATCGTTAACTTATAGCCTGACATAGAGATTGTAGCCATCGTTAACTTATAGCCTGACATAGAGATTGTAGCCATCGTTAACTTATAGCCTGACATAGAGATTGTAGCCATCGTTAACTTATAGCCTGACACAGAGATTGTAGCCATCGTTTATAGCCTGACGCAGAGATTGTAGCCATCATTAACTTATATCCTGACACAGAGATTGAAGCCATCGTTAACTTATAGCCTGACACAGAGATTGTAGCCATCGTTAACTAATAGCCTGACACAGAGATTGTAGCCATCGTTAACTTATAGCCTGACACAGAGATTGTAGCCATCATTAACTTATAGCCTGACACAGAGATTGTAGCCATCGTTAACTTATATCCTGGCACAGAGATTGTAGCCATCGTTAACTTATATCCTGGCACTGACCAAAAAATGACGTCAAAATGCCAGTCTTTGGTCACAAAAGAAAACAAATCGTGAATTGCATTCAATAGTTCAGGGATCACTTGTTTCCTTGAGCACTACTAACGACAACTCACTAGACGCTGCACATAACTAAAATATGACATCAAATTATAAGTCCTAGAGGGTTCTAGTGTCATGCTATATTATGTTTACGATGGCACTTATATTTTGACGTCATTTTATAGGCTTGTGCAGCGCCTAGTGAGTTGTCGTTAGTAGTGTTCAAGGAAATAAGTGACTCCATTGGTTGAACTATTGAATGCAACTCACGATTTGCTTTATCATCAGGCTATAAGTTTTGTGAGTAGTTCTCACTTAATTGTATCAATCAGACAATGAATAGTCAAGGTTACAGATAAATATGTGAGTTGGTACGTTATATCAGGTTGGTGGAATGTCGTGATCAAATTATCTAAGTGAACAGCATCAATACCATCTTTGAAATATTTTATTTTCAGATATTATAGAATGAGCAAGGAGAGTTTTAACGATCCTCTACGATTTCGTGGCCCTTTGATAATCTATCAAAACACACAGTTTAGAAAAAGATTTCTACCACCTGAGCATCTTCCATTGGTGCTCACACTGCTACGTTATGACGATCGATCCACTCAGCAAGTTCTTTACCACACTCGTGTACAGTTCGTCGCACATCCGGAAGCTTCGTCACAAAACACCGCTCAACTATACGCTCTACGGTACTCATTTCACAACTAAGTACGATGAGAGAGTGTGAGTAAAGAGCCTTTTCAAAATACTCAACTATGCGCGAGTGAAGCTCGAACCCAGGACTTTCCGATCCGAAAGCCATTATCATATCACACGACCACATAGAGATAACATCATTATATTAATACGGACATGATCAGATGGGTAACTTTTGTTTTTTAAATATTATTTTACAGGGCTGTGATAAGGGTGAATACTGTCATAATGTATTTATCACCTGGGGATTTTGCGTAAGTATCATCTCTCTTTATCCTGTATACCCCATTGTACAGTATACGATCTAATAGACTTTAACGACCTTTACATGTTCTTTGTTAACGTTCATGTTACTTTCAACATTATACATTCATACATATGCATTGTTAATATGACAATTTTTCAGGAAATATGGCTGTTTCAAATTATCAAATACATAGCTATGGTCTGCGGATCAAAACTCAGAAGTCTACATACAAGAAATGAAATTAGTAGGAAAGTGCCAGAAGACAATAGAGAATACATATTTCGCGGTGGCGATGGGGGCTCGAACCCGCTACCTTACTGTTACGACAACTCCATCTGGCCGGGGAGAGCGTGACTTTACCGTATGAGCAATCCACGATCATGGATTATCCATCGTTACCAACTGTCACGACTTGTGGGAGAGTGGCAAGTGGGAGTAAAGAGATAGGAGTCAGATAGTTTCCCCATAGACTGAGTTATCTGGTGCCACTTTATTTTTTCCCTGTTATAGTCGGGTAAAGCTCCAGACAACTTGACTGATAGTAAGAGAGTGGTTTTTAGGTTTAAGGAAATAGGTAGTAAAAGTAGTGGTAGATTATTAGCACGTTATATAAGGATAGGTAGTTTCAGAACGTAAGTCAATCCGCGTTAAAGAAGAAGTACTTTAATATAAATCAACATAATTGCCTCATACAATAATAAGTTAACACATAATTAGCCAAGGAATAACAGCGCTGTTTTTATTCATTAAATTTAGGCCATAAGTAATTAATTGTCTCCAAGTATCACAAACTATTTATTTTTCTTTGTAAGTGTGCTTGGCTTAGAGGTGACTGGTGGCGGCGCTAAAGTTTCTTCTGTTATATGGGACAGGAGCCTGTCCGTTCCAGTAGTATCAGTATATCGCTTGTAAGATTCCACTCTGTATCACTTGTAGCCAAACATCCGGTTGCTTGTTCTCGAGATGCATGTTTGGTTGGTAACCTGATGCATGTTTGGTCGGTACCTGATGCAGGTTTGGTGAGAAACCGTTCTGTGAAAATACCGGAGCAATTCTGTAACTAGGTTGCAACATTCTAATATTCCTAATAATAGTGGGGTCGTGAGGGATTTAAATTAATACCCATGACATCACCACTAACTTGTGTTAGTAATTTAATTAACGGAACACATGAAATGAGTGCGATAGGGAAAGATGAGTATCATGAGAACATAATAATCAATGCAGATAAATACTGAATAGAACTATCATGTATTAGCAATTGCACATTAGTAAATGTAATTCGTGTAATGTAATTCATTCAGTTGGAAAGCATACATACAATATACACAATGATATATACATAATATATAAATATCTAGTTAAAGATAGTCAATAAATATCCAATACCTACCCTCATTCACACATGTTTCTTGCTATGTATAATTTTCGAGTTCCCTATAGAAGCAGTGAGTCCTAAGTAGATTAAATGAGATAGAAAGAGAGAGCGATATGGATCACTGTTATCGTTTATATGCATTTCTCACCGGAGTTGGTGAATCACAAGGAACCAACAATGTTCCAGGATTTGGCCTTGCCTGGTTTACTATTTGTTGTTTTCTTGAGACCAATAGCGTTCTGTGTGTCATCGTTGTTAGCGTCTTGTAATCTTGTTAATTTCTAAATAGGTCGGTTATGTGTGCCCGTTAACAATGGCGGTCAAACCACATGGCCCATCTCGTCTAGCATCTTCTTCTTCTTCTTCTAGGTTCCATGCCTGGTCCAGGCTTCAGATACTGCATGAATTATCTCTCTCCATTCCTCCCTGTCTCTTGCTTTTTCAAACAGCTCTTGGATTGTTAGGTTGGTGAAGCCCTTCAGTTGGTCTATGAGTGTTTTTCTTTGTCTCCCCCGGGCGCGTTTACCAGGTATTTTTCCACAACTTGCCAGGTATTCATTCTTATCTTTCCTTACTATGTGTCCGAAAAAGGATAGTTGTCGATCCGCTATTAAGGGCATTAGTTTCCTTTGTTGGTATGTTTGTTTTAGCACTTCTTCGTTCGTTTTGTGTGCAGTATACGATATTCTCTGCATCCTTCTCAAGCACCACATTTCAAAAGCTTCAATGTTCTTTTGTGTTTCTGCATTTGTAGTCCAGCTTTCGCATCCGTATAACAAGATTGGCCACCCATAGCACTTCAAGACTCGGAATCTAATCCCGAACGACATCTGTTTGTTTTTCAAAATGTTTCCAAGGTCCATGAAGGCATGTTTGGCTTGAGTTATTCTTGCTCGTATGTCTCGGTTACATCTTCCATCTGTTGTCACTATTGAACCTAGGTATTTAAAACTTTCTACGTTGGTAAGTTGCTCGCCGTGAATCGTTATATTGCAGGTGTTGTTGTTTTCGGGGTTTTCTGTATTACCATGCATTCCGTTTTGGTGATATTCACTTCCATTCCCTTGGCTTCACTATCTACTACCACTTTGTCAACAATCTTTTGAAGTTGGATTTCTGATGTTGCAATGAGGACCGTATCGTCTGCGTATCTTATATTATTTATGATGTGACCTCCTAGCATCTAGGTGTGAATTAAAGCAGTTTCAATGCAGTGTCGAGTCCGTAGCTATCACACAAGTCCTTCTTTAATCGTGCCTAGGGCGACAACGATTAACACATGGCGACGATGTGAGAGTAGGTATTGAGAATATGTATTGATGTATCTACAATCCTGAGAAAGTGTGAGCGATTTGAAATATATCACTACACCAACCATTATGTCAGTAAACATCATATTAATGGCACTCTATAAAATAAACGTTTTGTCTCAAACTTTATATTATTCCAAATTGCTACAGTTATTTGAATGAATGCATTTTCACTATATACAAATTGCATCTTTCAAGATATAGTTTAAACTTATCTTCGCTAGCATTTATAACATGCGAAAAATTTAAAGAAATATTTAAAACTCCATATCATTTATCTCATCCCTTAAAGATAACGGGTATTGATATCATATTTACAATAATATTTTGTGACGTCAGATTATCAAGCGTTAAATATAACTAAAATTAGATCCTTAAAAAAGAAGTATCATTTAAATACTTTAGAAAATGTATTTTATTCACATATGACGAAGTCCTAATTGATTGAGGGGTAGAAGAAAAGATTTCTTACACTCTGGCCTTTTGGAATTCAAACATAGATCCGAAAACCCACTCGTCAGCTCCAGTGTCACAAACACAATAATAATAATAATAATAATAATAATAATAATAATAATAATAATAATAATAATAATAATAATAATAATAGAAGAAGAAGAAGAAGAAGAAGAAGAAGAAGAAGAAAGAAAGAAGAAGAAGAAGAAGAAGAAGAAGAAAGAAGAAGAAGAAGAAGAAGAAGAAGAAGAAGAAGAAGATTGCCGGTCATAAGAGCACACCGAACCTTTAACATTATGATTATCATATAGGCTTGGAGAGAAAAATGAATCACTTAAATGTAGGAGTAGGAGTTCAAATGACACAGCGACACATCGCAACACCTTGGTATCAGCAAAAATGTTGCGATTAAACGAAGTTTTGCTTCCAGTCCACTATCGCAACATTTTACACATATATGGTAAACACAAAATCAAATAGTTGTTGTAAACTTTGTTCTTAGTCCACCACAAACTGAGCAATAAGATTCAAATAAAAACATATGGTTGCCCTGAATATATCTTTTCAAGCAAAAGCAGCTTTGGTTAATTCAACATCTTATTCAGATTTGATTAAATGTCACTCTTTTGTTCTCAACATGTTTAAGAGTCAACGAGATTATCTGTGATGAAAGACGTTAAGCTCTCGCCAATCTTGTTGGTCACAAAACACAGTTGTCAATCCCAAATCACAGGATATATCTTTATAACTGTCATTGTCCTTCTGTTGTAAAAACTATTTCCACCCCTTTGCTTCCAATTCAATGGCCACCGATGACATCACGAATCCATACTGCAAAGGCCCACCATCTTTTGTCTATAATATAGTGGTGGCACACTAATATAGCATTAAATCCCACTCACTCTCGATTTTTTAACCTGCGACGATTTTTTCCACGATGAAATTTAAACATGAAATTTTGTTTGATTGATTTCTTGAATTTACCACTTGTTGAGGGCAAAAAGATGGTTACGATTAATCTAAGTTTGTTGCAATTAACCAGTGACTCTCATTAAGAATTAATTCGTTTTCTTCGGAAAAGTTGGGATTAACCGAAAGTTGCGAATAAACGAGTTGCGATTATCCGGAGAGAACTGCAATAATAATAATAATAATAATAATAATAATAATAATAATAATAATAATAATAATAATAATAATAATAATAATAATAATAATAATAAAAATATTTGTCATAGAGCCCATTGATCCTTTAACATTATGATTATCATATAGGTTTGGAGAAAACACCAATTCTTTCATTTTAGGAGTAGAAATTCAAAAAAAACACAGCGACACATCGTACTGACTGGCCTCAAGAACAGCAATCCACTTTGTTTATCACAAATGCAGTACATTTACAAGAAATATTTCACGTTTCAATATCTAGTAACTGTACCCTAAATTATCCTGATTTTCATCGTTCCTCCAAAATCCCGTAAAACGGGTGAAAACTCAATGATTCAATTAAATGAAAACAAACTAAATATGGGCACTAAGGCGATAATGATCGGCGCTAATTGAAATCACTAGCGAAGGTCTTGTCGATAAGGAGAAAAGTGTAGATAAACATGTATTTTTGTACATTTTTTTTAAATTTCTGAAATCTGAATTTGAAATTCCTTCCCTTTATCGGCTAAAATGTGAAATATTTTCAAGAAAAGAACAAAATGTATTTGACGACTTCCAATGACCTTATATGACAATATTTAAAACAAAAGATTGGCCAGTGTTCTCTAATCTACGAAAAGTAAATATTATATACAAACTCAATCTCAGAGAAACTCATCAAAACATTGATTTTGCATATGTATAATAGTGTTAGAATCCATTCGATTTTAACTAAAAGTTTGAAAGTACTGAAATACCGATCGAGAATGAATGTATCTAGTCGATAGTCTTTTGGTTCTGCTCAGTTCCGATTAGTGTGACGAAAGACTGGGAATTCATTGGAAGGGACTTTTTGACATGTTTTGATGATGAACTAAATGTTTTCTCAAATGATCACTATAGGTAAGTTGAATTCAGTGTTTATATATGATGGAATAAACATTCTAAAAGATGAAACTTCTTTATTCATAAAGGAAAAAAATGGCTGACATTGTCCTCGTCATACCAAATAACAACATGGAGGCTTGGATTTCTAACAGGTAAGTCAGCATTTTGAATCTGATACGTGTTTTATAGAGACCGTTATGAGTGTGTTTATGGTTTGATAAGATTGTAAAGTGCTTTGAGGCTTCGGCATTTAGCGCGATAGAAAACACTTTATTATTATTATTATTATTATTATTATTATTATTATTTATTATTATTATTATTATTATTATTATTATTATTATTATCATTATTATTATTATTATTATTATTATTATTATTATTATTATTATTATTATTATTATTATTATTATTTATTATTATTATTATTATTATTTTATTATTAATATTATTAATTATTTATTATTGTTGTTGTTATTATTATTAATTATTATTATTATTATTATTATTATTATTATTATTGTTATTATTATTATTATTATTATTATTATTATTATTATTATTATTATTATTATTATTATTATTATTATTATATAATTTGACTTTTCAGCACTTGGCTCATTCGGACATAAAACTATGACTTGACTTGCAGATTATTTTATCCACAATGCATTATCCACTTATCGTGCTCAAAGCGCTTTATAAAGGGATTTAACCAAAAACTAATAATTCTAAGGAAAGACACACAAAATGGTTTAAATTGTACAATAGAAATTGTCAGTCAAAACAGAAATAAAATCAACTTAAAATTAGAATTAGATAAAGGTGCTTTTTGAAAGAATGACTATCCCTTGTCAGTTTTACATCAGGGGAGAGCTCATTCCACAATTATCTGTACTCACTAGTAGAAAGAAGTTCATAGTGACGTATTTACTGTCGTAGATGGAGGAAGTGAAATGCACAGAATATTACAACCTTTTTATATTTTCAACTTTGGCTTATCGTAATTATATTTTAATTTATATGTTATGACATGACAAGACAAATGCATAATTACAATGGCTTACATTTTGTAAATTGACCAGCTAACTGCTGTACTCTGGAAAGTACATATTTTAAAATTTGGCCATAAAACTCGTCCTTCAAATACCGATCTATTTAAATGACCCTCATTTTGCCAAATTTATGACACGAAGGTCATTGTTGTCACAATTAGCTTTTTTATATAGCGCAATATCCAATTAATGTGCTCAAAGCGGTTTAGAAGGGGTCCCTGGCCAACAGCAACATTTAGGACGGGATATGACGTCTGTTAGGCAATGTTACAATTTTTTTCGGACAGAGACAACGCTGTAAACGACCAGGTACTCATTTAACACCTGAATACGGTGAGAGAATGTGAATGAAGCGCCTTTTATTTCCCTAGGAATCAAATATACGCCGAGTTGAGAAAATAAGTTCGTTGATGACATAGGAGGGGCTGTCTTTTTGAGGGACACTTGTCTAAGTGTTTATAACCCCAATTCAAGACAAAATAAGTTCCATCACAGTTATGATACTCGTGGAGCCTGAATTTATTCCGATGTCTGCAATGGAATATGGGCAGTAGTAATTGCGTGCACCTTTTTGGATATGACCCTATCAATAACAAAGTACCTACTTTCCGCTAGGTTTAGCAGAGCCAGCTATCAATTCACCATCAGGTGGATAGAAGGGACGGGGCGGGGGAGGTTGGGATAGTGGGTAAAGAAAATACAACATAAAAACAAAAAAAAACAACAACATAAAACAAACAATCTTGGAGTGATATCAGTTTCCTAGCCAATAACATTGTTTTTCTTCATTTGTTTTGGTAAAGCTCATTGATTTATTTGGGCCATTTATCTACATGCACGTTTCTTTAAGGGGTTTATAATATAGATTCAAGTAGGGTATGAACAGATCGAAGTTGACGTCTCTCAGACCTCTGCTATTGTTTTGTGCCATCCATGTTTAGAAGTAATTATCACTAAACTGTATTGACCAGACAGACTAGAAACGTTCAAAGTTACACATAGTTTTTTAGTTATTTTTTGTTTGTTGTTGTTTTTTGGGTTTTTTTTTTTGCGTCGGTCCGTTATATTTCCGGATGGCAATGTTGTAAGTTTCTCAGCCAAGCGTACAGCATCTATAGACACCGTGTGGAAGGGAATATAACCACGCCTCTCGGACTGTCTAAAACATGTAAACAATAACAGTGATTGGTAAACATAGCAGATGGCACAAGATTTACTATCTATAGTTTGTTTTCACGTGAAAAAACACGTTTCTACAGCTTGATCAATAGACATCAATCACCTTTATCATTGATTTTAGCCAGCCTTTTTATGAATAGTTCTCAATATATTGTATCAAAACACACAGTTTTGTGTGTTGCTACGTTATATCTGACTAGCGGA
>NC_088368.1:39766532-39819032 GCF_034508935.2 Berghia stephanieae | reverse complement strand
TAGGGTTGAGTGAGTCAATATATGTGACCCATCGTCTGAAAACGGTATAATGTCGGGACAAATCAGATGCTAAAAAGCCGGATTTAATGTTAAAACTGGTATAAAATATAAATTGTTGGCATCAGAACCCTAAAATATCGGTGCTATTCTCCTCCATAAATGATACATTATAGACTCAACTCAAGTCTGATATGTCTGGCTATAAATTAAATATTCAACATCTTAACCAACCCGACTTAATACCCTTTTGAGGCGAAGGGTCACATATTTTATTTAATGTTTTTTTTTTTTTTTTTTGTAGAGATAACCCTTTAGATGACACCGTCAAAACATGACTCAAGATTCTTTTCATAATTAGATACAAATGACCTGGACTATACAGAAATTGACCCTTAAGCATGTCATAGGGATCCAGCCAGCCTTTTGTTTACACATAGCTTAGCAACATATTGCCGTAAACTATCAAAGATGCGACAAGGGATTGAGTGGGAAACTGTCGCTAAAAAAAAAAAAAACCCTTCCTCACCCCAGCTCCACTCATTCTTTCACCCATTCCTTCCCCTCCGTTATCTACCACCCCCACTCTACCGTAGCAAAAACAATAACAAAAAATCTTATGTGGCGATAGAGGCTACCAACTTAACTCATAACTAGATGCAAATGACCCGAACAATGCTGAGCAATTTAACATTTAGGACGGGACATGAGCCTATTAAGCCGTGTTATTTTTTATTCGGACAGAGACACTGGTGTTCGCGGCCAGGTATAATTTTACACACGAGTACGGTGAGAGAATACCAGTAAAGAGCCTTCTCCAAGGACTCAACTATGCACCGAGCAAGGCTTGAACCCAGGACCTTCCGATTCGAAAGCGAGTGTCAAACCACCAAACCACATAGCCCCAGAAGATAGAACCTTTATTTTTGTAGACATATAAAATATGCGATTGTAAATGGGTCAGCTTTTCTATAGCGCAATATCCACTAAACGTGCCCAAAACACTTTACAAAGGGTCCGTGACCAACAGTAACACGTGACATCTAGAACTTGACGCGATATTACATTTATTTTTTCTTTCGGACCGAGGCAACGCTTTTAAAGTCCAGATACTAGTTTTACACCTGAGTACTGTCAGAGAATATGGATAAAGAGTCTTTTCCAAGGACTTAACAATGCCCCGCTTAAAGAGGGACTGGAACCCAGGACCTTCCAATCCATATGTCATACCCCAAGATCACAAGATCATAGCCGTATAATATTTAGAATGATGTTTTGTTATGCTTTGGTGATAGAATAGATCTTCTGTTTGGTTTTACATATGAAATCTGCGATTGTAAATGGGCGATAACTCATGGGAATTATCTTACCAAGTCTTTGCTGCCAAACTCTGTAAATGGGCGAGAACTCATGGTAATTATCTTATCAAGTCTTTGCTGCCAAACTCTGTAAAAATAAATAAAAACGTATTAAACATTTTGGCCTTCAATTATCTATCCACTAAAATTATCTTCCTATTGCTGAAATTTGTCAAACCTAAGACTTCCTTAAAGTTTCATGGTGGAGAGTTTTTGGCAAGGTGATGGAAATTTTAATCGATAAGTGAAGGACGAATTTTCTGGCTAAAATTTTAAATACGACTTTTTGTTGTTTTTCCAAGGACGGCACTATATATGTCATAATATTCATACCTTTATGTTTATATCATTTAATTGCATCGTGTTCACAATACTCTATAAGATATGGGCTGTGTGGTTTAGTGCTATGACACTCGCTTTCTGATCGAGAGGTCCGGGGTTCCATTCCCACTCTGATTCCAGCACAGTTGATGCTTCAAAAGACATTTTACTTATATTCTCTCACCATATTCAGGTGTAAAATGAGTACCTGGCCGTTGACAGCGTTGTCTCTGATGGAATATGAATTGTAATATTGCCTAACGGGCGTCTTGTCTCGTCCCACATGTTTAGTGTTGGATTAGGACCCATATAAAGCACTTTTATCACTTTAAGTGATTACGGGTCATAAGGATTTAAAGGCATTATCGCATTTTGGCCCATTAAAATTCATGTCGTATCGCAACAATGAAATGACAGATAACAGTGGATTTGTTTGTGTTTACCTATATATATATATATATATATATATATATATAATGTAAATTTTCACTCACATTTTTTGCCGAGACGACTCGTTTCTGTGTTTTTCCTTTAATTCACACTTCTTCAGTCGGCATAAACCATTCTGTCATGTCCGTAGAAAACTCCAAACTAAAGTTGTTTCTCTGTGTAGTGATGATTAGTTTTTATGTGTATTGTGATGTGCTCTCATGTTTATATTATGAGTGTGTGTGTGTGTGTGTGTGTGTGTGTTTGTATGTGTGTGTGTGCGTGTAGGTGTGTTGTGTGTACATGTGTGTGTGTGTGATATTGTAGTGGAATGTGGTTGCGGCGGGGGGGGGGGGGGGGAAGAGGGGGAGGAGGGGTATAATGGGGTCGGGAGGGGAGGGGGGGAAAGGGGGGGGGGGAGGAAAGGGGGGGGAAGGGGGGAGGAAAGGGGGGGGGGGTTATTTGGCCTTTTGCGTTTTGAGCTTGAATTTGTTAGAGTGTCTGCACATTGTCATCAGTTCAGATCTTTTGTTTAAGGTGCTATTGTTTCTGTGGTTGTGTAGTGAAATCTCCAGTTTCTCTGTCAGGCATAAATTTCATTTTCTAGCACCGCATCTGTAGGGGCTGCTTTGCTTGACGACCTCCCAAGTTATTGTTGGTGTTTTTTGTGTGTTTATTTGTTCCCAATAGTGCATTGCTAATTTGGTGCTTTGTACACATGTACACACAACACACCTACACGCACACACACACATACAAACACACACACACACACACTCATAATATAAACATGAGAGCACATCACAATACACATATAAACTAATCACCACTACACAGAGAAACAACTTTAGTTTGGAGTTTTCTACGGACATGACAGAATGGTTTATGCCGACTGAAGAAGTGTGAATTAAAGGAAAAACACAGAAACGAGTCGTCTCGGCAAAAAATGTGAGTGAAAATTTACATTATATATTAGCTCTAACCACCATTATCGAGCACGTTCGTACCTACAAGTACCCACCAACACTCATATATATATATATATATATATATATATATATATATATATATATATATATGTGTGTGTGTGTGTGTGTGTGTGTGTTTGTGTGAGTGTTGGTGAATACTTGTTGGTACGAGATTGATCGATAACGTTGGTGAAAGCATATAGAAATGAAAATAAATAAATCCACTCGTTTCGGCAAAAAAAAATACGTGAGTGATCTTATTTATTTTTAATTATTTATGTATATTTGTTATAGCCACTTTTCGTTCTTACGATTGCCTTCCAAGAATAGAAAGATAAAATCCAACAATAAAATAGGTGATGCAGGATATTATACTTGACGTGCTCATATAGGCAGGTCGTCATGGAAACTGTTCTGTGTTGGTTTGAGAGTATTTTCATTAACCTTGACCCCATAACAATTCAGACATGAAAAGAAGCTTACTTGTCCGGTATACTTTTTGTAATAGGATTCAATAGTCTGATGTCACGTCCCCCAGCAACGGGCAGCTTGATCTAAACAAAGAAAATCGGTACTTTTTATTCTTCATACTGGCTAGAACTTGTTCACGTGTCATGTGATCAGAATGTATAAAAGTAAAATCATGGTCAGGTTTATACTGTTTTTCTCCACTGGATACGCTTTCATGCTAGTGGGAGAAGTATTTCATAAGGGTGTCCGCCATTTTCCCGACAGTTTAGAACCAGTTACTAAGTCGCTATGGTCATTACGAGGGAAGTGAGATCACGACTGTTGAAGCCTATCTGTCCAGGAAAGTTATATTACTAGTAGAGCTTTTGGCGAGAAGCAAAATGACTAGTTTTGATCCAGAGGGGAGTCGACAGTTTTTTTTTTCGGGGTTCTCTTTTTCTGTCCTAAAGTGATCCGACAGAAGCTACGTGCAAACATTTGCTGGTCTGATAAGCATAAGTTATTACGTGCTTGTTTTAACATTGTTGTAAATGAGAATTGCATGCGATGGTTTGAGAACATCTCCATTGAAGCTCTAAAAAACCCAGCTTGGTGAACAAGAAGGGGGGGGGGGGTCAGATAAAAATCTCGCATTTACCTCAGATCGATGTTGGTTCCTTTGCGTACGAAGTGAGTTCTCGACTAACTGACCAAGTATGTGAATATATTGTTACAATTACCAGAGATATGACATTCTGGACGCCCACAACTATGTGAGTATAACGTTAAAATTGCCAGAGATATGACATTCTAGACCCCTACAAGTATGTGAGTATAATGTTACAATTACCAGAGATATGACATTCTGGACCCCCACATGTATGTGAGTATAATGTTACAATTACCAGAGATATGACATTCTTGACCCCCACAAGTATGTGAGTATAATGTTACAATTACCAGAGATATGACATTCTGGACCCCCACAAGTATGTGAGTATAACGTTAAAATTACCAGAGATATGACATTCTGGACCCCCACAAGTATGTGAATATAATGTTACAATTACCAGAGATATGACATTCTGGACCCCCACAAGTATGTGAGTATAATGTTACAATTACCAGAGATATGACATTCTGGACCCCCACAAGTATGTGAGTATAACGTTAAAATTACCAGAGATATGACATTCTGGACCCCCACAAGTGTGTGAGTATAACGTTAAAATTGCCAGAGATATGACATTCTGGACCGCCACAAGTGTGTGAGTATAACGTTAAAATTGCCAGAGATATGACATTCTGGACCGCCACAAGTGTGTGAGTATAACGTTAAAATTGCCAGAGATATGACATTCTGGACCGCCACAAGTGTGTGAGTATAACGTTAAAATTACCAGAGATATGACATTCTGGACCGCCTCAAGTGTGTGAGTATAACGTTAAAATTGCCAGAGATATGACATTCTTGACCCCCACAAGTATGTGAGTATAACGTTGAAATTACCAGATATGTGACATCCTGGACCCCCACAAGTATGTGAATATAATGTTACAATTACCAGAGATATGACATTCTGGACCACCACAAGTATGTGAGTATAACGTTGAAATTACCAGAGATATGACATTCCGGGTCTATGCACTTTACCAAACTATACATTATTTCAACACTAAATATATTGGCCGACAAGAACATCTATCAACTTTTTGAAAGAAGAAATCTCGTGTCCGATAATTTGGTCTAGAGGTATGACACTCACCTTAGGATCGGTTCGATTCCCTCTCCCAACGGTACATAATTGAGCCCTTGGAAAAGACCCTTTACTCACATTTTCTCACCGTCCTCCGGTATAAAATGAGTACCTGACGTTAAGTGTTTTTTCTGTCGGAAACATATTGTAATATCGACAAACTGGCGTAATGTCTCATCCGACATGTAAAGTGTCACTGTTGGCTCTGAACCTACTGTAAAGCAATTTGAACATGTTAGTGCTTATTGAGCTATATTTTAATGTTTACTTCCAGCTAGTCATGTTACGCCAGAGTCCGGTGAAAGAAAACGAGCAAAGGCCTTTTTACCATGAACTCCACTATGCGCCGCTCAGAAAGGTACTCGAACCCTGGACCTTCCGATCAAAAGACGAGTGTCATACCACAATACCACATAGCCTTACACATCTTGGGAAAAAAAATCTCCTCTCAAACCTGGGACCGCGAATTCTCCGGTTTTAGAGTTTTTTATTTTTATTTTTATTTTTATTTTTTTTTAACAGTGTTGTCTTCGTCGGAAAATGGGTAATATCGCCTAACAGGCGTCATGTTTTGTTCTATATTTTACATGTTGCTGCTGGTCAGGGACCATTTGTAAAGCGATTTGAGCACGTTTAGTGGTTATTGAGCTATATATAAAAGCTCAAGCTTTTTTTTTTTACTGTGAAATTCAATACATGCTTCCTTTTATACCGTGTTGTAAATTACAACCAATTCAATAACAGAGAAGGAATAACGACGGGATTCTATCATCATCGTTATTTCCTCCCTCTATATGAAAACGGTAAAATTTGATGTCTTGTTGAAGTCGTTTCCAAGCTAGCATGTAGAGGCTTTTTTCAACAATTCCAACTGGGATTTAAACTTACTTTAACTACTTATCCTCTTGGATCTTTGGTGGAACAAAAGTCGTCACGAACATCCTCCAGGCATCTCTGTCCTGTGCCAGCCAGCTCAGCTCATTCCATGTCTTTCCAACTTCTTTCATCTCCTCTTCAACTGTCCCCCTCCAGGTGCCCAATGGGATTTGTCTCTATTTCTCTTTCCCTGTGGGGACCAGCTTACACTGCGTGGCATTGTCCCCTCTGAACGGTATTTCAGAGATAGGTCAACTCGACCTCATTAGTGAGGTCAGCCAATGGGTGGAACAGGTAGCGGTCAGGGGGAATCTGTGATGCTGCTGATGGTAATTAATTGCTTCAATATCTCATGGCATTTCTCAGTTGCTAACATGAATATGAAAAAAGCAAAGTAAGGGTTTCTTTCATTATATGCTAATGTTAATAATAATGAATCTTCTTATGGCTGCTAATAAGAGAGGTGTCAATTTAGTGATTTTTGACCTATCAATAAAATGATTCGTTGTAAGTTGCATATTGATAATTAAATTCACAGCAGCAGAAAATGCTTGAAACAAGAATCACTGTAAAGCAAAAATGATAGTTTATACACAAGCCAAGATTTGTTGTCCGGGCATTAAAAACTTAAAAGATTTGCATTTTTTATTGTAAAATTATTATCTGGCATGACTTGGTGAGATCTTCATTTTCTCTCCCACAGTATTCCATGTCATGAATTATGTCCAAATATCAGTTCAGGAATACAATATAAACCATTAGACAGAAATATTATTAATCTTATTTTTAAAAGCGCCTATTAGATGTCGTTTTGGGTACACTTGAAAGCCAACTTTTCAATGATTTGATGACTGTTTTCTATCCATTAATCCCTTACGATTCAAATCAAAATTTGATTTTTTACGAATGGTATGCATTACAGTTTAAAGATATAAACTGCTTTGTGTGGTTGTCTGAGGAAATTGCCGTCTTTATTGTGTCATCTAGGTGTCAGTGTTTAAAGTCATTGAAATCCATGTCATCAACTGTTTTGCACGTTGAATAAGTAATATAACGTAAATTCAAGTTCTAATGTGTGCACAAGTGAATGTGTTAACTTTTTTATAGACTGATTCGTCCAGGTATATATGGCATTGATTTCCCATAAATATAATAAACTGGTTGTGGTTTGCCTGTGCTGTTATACTGACTTGACTCTGATTCTAATTCAACTTTTTATCTTTAAATTTGACTGATTATCAGATGACTTTATAAGACAATGACTAAATGTTTATGCTTAGATGAAAGAAAATGATACTATATAACCTGTATGGACAGTGTGGTTCGTTTGAATGAAGTTGGTCAATAAGGAGAAAGAGGTCGCCACTTGAAATAAACTATATTTATGCTCTCATAATTTTGAATCGTCTTTTGTCCACATACTGTGTCCGTCTGTTTGAACAAATCATTTAATTTAACTGTACCAGTGCTTATGTTAGTTTTAATTGATGATTGAACTGCAACATTTCTGGTATGTCCAGCAACCTTTTTGGGTGATTGATTTTTTTTTTGGTAAGAGATCATACTTTATTGGCAGATTGGTCGTAAATTGAGATATTGAATCATACACAATATTGGTTTTTAGTTTTTACTGGTCAATAACATTTTATCCTCATGAGTTATTTTACCACATAAATCATTTAAGTTTACTTTTATGACCAATACAACTGTTTGAGAGGAACGGAAATGATAAAAAAAATATACAGAACTAACAAAACCATGAATAAATGAAGAAAATCAACGGGTAATATGTTTATAATGCACAGGAACATAGAGGTATATGTGTACTTTTGATACTTATTAAAACCTTTGAGGTACTGCCACTGAGTTTTAAATAAAGATTTTTAAAATGTTTAAGTGCAATATAATTTAGAAGCACTAAAAATTATATCTACCATTTGTGATATTTAAATACAACTATTAACCACAAGAACATCAAATGTGCACTGATATTTAGAAAGACAACTGATTCATCAAACCAAATGAATAAAATGAAAGAGACTGTTATTGTTTTCCCGATATACCGACATATTAGAAGACCAAAAATATCCATAATTGCCCCCATTGGACACGGCACTGCCTGATACCAGTTAAACTCCAATGACCTAACGCAGGTAGCTAGAAGAGAGGGTTAATGGTGCATTGGGAGGTCCATCTAAAATAGCGTTGACTCCTCGCAGTGCTTATCTCAGCTCATTCCATATCTTTCCAACCTCTTTCATCTCCTCTTCAACTGTCCTCCTCCAGGTGCCCAATGGGGTCTGCCTCTCTTTCTCTTTCCCCGTGGGTACCATCTTAGTGCTGTGCAAGGCAGTCTGGACTTGTTCATTCGGAGAACGTGCCCCAGCCATTTCCATCGTCTGTGCTTGACTTCATCCACAATGTTTTTCATTCGTGTGCGCCTGGAGAATTCTTCATTAGTAACATGCTATTGCCATCAAGTTTCAGGATTCTGCAGAGGCATCTTCGTTCTAACCCTCTGAGGCGACTCTCTACCTCATTGTTCATTCTCCAAGTTTCTGCAGCATGTAGAAGAACAGAGCGGACGTAGGATTGGTAGATCAATATTGTAGTGTTGGTGCTCAAGAATGTTGATTTCCAAATATTCTTATGCCAATTAAAAATGCAAGCTTCAAGTCCGATCCTAGTACTGACTTCCTTTTCAATGTTGATGAGATGTAAAACTGGGATTTAAACTTAAACAAATTGACGTGATCATCATTGAGAAACATCGGAAAGGCATTCAGTATAGCGTAGTACTTCGGTCTAATGGGGGAGGGGGTGGGGTGGCAAAGTAGCAGGTGGTTAAGGCCATTGTGACCTTGTTCGAGCAAGGCCTACGGTTCGAGCCACTTTTCAGGCACTTTCGCCTTTTCCTTGTGCAAGACTATTAACCCCATTTTCTCATTGGACATTATTGGTGACTCCTGTTGACATCAGAAATCTCGTTTGATGAATTATCTATATTCCTTCGTAGAATGCCCAGGCGACGATATCTTATAATGTCGTGGTGGAAAGGATAATGGCTTTTAGTTCTAAGGTTCTCTAGTGTGTTGAAATAAATGAAGGCGCTCAATCTGAATTGCTCTCAAATCTCTCATGGTGATATCAATTTTATAACATGAGGAAATGAATGCAACTTACAGTGAAAAGAATATTACATTGAAATTGGTATAGACATTTCTTAGAATGACATCGCATTTAATGTAAAACTAACAAAAATACAATGTTGATCGTAACATCAAACTAGCACAAAAATAGATTCTTTAAATTTTATGATGTACAAAAGAAATTTGAATAAGAAAAATGTTCGTTGAATTATGATTGACGATTCTCCCATAGTAGGTAAGGAGAGGGTTAAGCAATGCATCTTTTATTTTATTGTAGTCATTGGCATAATCGGGTGCTAATGTACAGAACACCTTTAATGGTTTGCCTGATAAACAGTTTATTATTGCTGAAATTAATTGTTTTTCTTTCCACCTATAGACTCGTGCTTGGATTTCAAAACGGTGTACAAAGGATTCGAGACATTCGGTACGTTCATACAAAATCGGCATTTTTGGAAGTTTGACTAGGTAGTCGTCTCTTTTTCTAACTTGACTTCCTTGTGTTACATTTGGATATTCAATTTCTGGTTGTATTGATATTTCTGTCTTCTTATTTTCTCGTTGTGCTAACGCAAGATATCTTTCTATTTCACACATGAGCAAACGCTACTCTTTATCTTCCCTTTCTTTTAATTTTACTCTCTTAATCTCTTCTTTTTGATTCCTTTCTTCTCTCTCTACTTTTTGATTCCTTTCTTCTCTCTCTACATTTGATTCCTTTCTTCTCTCTCTACATTCTGATTCCTTTCTTCTCTCTCTACTTTTTGATTCCTTTCTTCTCTCTCTACTTTCTGATTCCTTTCTTCTCTCTCTACATTCTGATTCATTTCTTCTCTCTCTACTTTCTGAATCCTTTCTTTTCTCTCTACTTTCTGATTCCTTTTAATTTATTCTTTTCGATTCCCTTCTCTTCTCTCTCTTCTTTCACGTTTTCTTCACACAATGAAAATGTCTTTTCTTCTGGTATTTTGAGTTGTTTTGCTAACTTCATATACTTTTTTGCATAGATCCATTTTTGTTTTCCAGTTTTAAATTGAGTAGTAGTAGTAGTAGTAGTAGTAGTAGTAGTAGTAGTAGTAGTAGTAGTAGTAGTAGTAGTAGTAGTAGTAGTAGTAATAGTAGTAGTAGTAGTAGTAGTAGTAGTAGTAGTAGTAGTAGTAGTAGTGGTAGTAGTAGTAGTAGTAGTAGTAGTAGTAGTAGTAGTAGTAGTAGTAGTAGTAGTAGTAGTAGTAGTAATAGTAGTAGGAGCAGTAGTAGTAGTAGAAACCATTGCTATAACCATCAATACAGCAATGACACTACTACAACAACTACCACCACATTATCATCATTATCACCACAATTACGAGAGCATACAAGCTATACCAACACTAGCATCAAAACATGTACCATGGTTGGGGTCTCTTGATCACTTCTCTGGGGTGTCGTAAAAGACTTTGGTATTGCAATTCCTGAGCCTTCCACTATACAAATTTAAAGTGATGACATATCTTGGTGTCTCCATAAATCACGTAATACTGTAATCATTAGACATTTCTGCTAAAGAGTGTTTTATTGGTGAAGATCATTATTTTCCTTTGAGTTTGGTGTAGGAATTTATATAAATTTTGTTTTAAATCTAAATACTTTTTTACAAGGAAGAAGAAGAAGAAGAAGAAGAAGAAGAAGAAGAAGAAGAAGAAGAAGAAGAAGAAGAAGAAGAAGAAGAAGAAGAAGAAGAAGAAGAAGAAGAAGAAGAAGAAGAAGAAGAAGAAGAAGAAGAAGAAGAAGAAGAAGAAGAAGAAGAAGAAGAAGAAGGAGGAAGAAGAAGAAGAAGAAGAAGAAGAAGAAGAAGAAGAAGAAGAAGAAGAAGAAGAAGAAGAAGAAGAAGAAGAAGAAGAAGAAGAAGAAGAAGAAGTATAAACTTGTCCTACGCAAATGACGTCTTTGCAGTCAAGAATGAGTTACTTAAAATTTCAATCACCAATCAACCTGCCTATACAGTAAACACATGTTCTCCGTAACTTGATTCTGTGCAGAAAAGAATCTATTACTAATAACATCATGCTTAGCAACATTTATCCTGCGTAATTTGAGTTTTTTTAGACCAGAAAAAAATATTAGAAACTTAAAAACGCCTATCAACATGTATAAAGTAATCTCTTTGTCGTCAAGTTAAGTCTAGTTAAGTCAAAACACGCTTTTAATAAAAAGGTAATGAAATTGTTTAAAGTAAACAATTGTCCTTTTTAACAAAAGTCAGTTAAAATCTACGTTTGTAAGAAATATTCAATTATATTGTATAAAGTAAACACTTTTTCTTCTGAACACAAGTCAGTTAGAATCTACGTTTGTAAGAAATATTCAATTGTATTGTATAAAGTAAACAATTTTTCTTCTTAACACAAGTCAGTTAGAATCTACTTTTTTAAGAAATATTCAATTAGATTGTATAAAGTAAACAATTGTCCTTCTTAAAACAAGTCAATTAGAATCTACGATTGTAGAAAGATTCAATTATATTGTATAAAATAAACAATTGTCCTTCTTAACACAAGTCAGTTAGAATATACGTTTGTAAGAAAGATTCAGTCAGATTGTATAAAGTAAACAATTTCCCTCCGTAAGAAAATCAGGAATAAGTTGTTATGATTTAAAACTCACCTCCGGTGAAATTACTCACTGTCTGTCGTCATGGATGTCGGTAAAACTGCATAGAATAAAGTCAAGATTTAAAATCAATATTGTGTGACAATGAACAAAGAAATGTGACCATGTAATCAATAACAAATTTAAATACTTATTTTAAAAATTAAGTTAATGTTACAGGGGTGAAATAATCAACAAATTAGAATCATTATCTCATCGTTGTGAATAGATAATAACAATGATAATATAATATTGAAACTACACCGTAAGGACAAAGACTACATAATTATATTAAAGATAACAATATGTTTGTATTTCTACAGTCTAAAGAAAGAGTGAAAATGGAAAGGCTTCGTATGGGAACATACGGGAACTGTTCCCATACGAAGCCTTTCCATTTTCACTCTTTCTTTAGTATTTTACGATCACAGGCTTCAGGCAGCCCTTACCGTTTTCTACTATTTCTACAGTCAATATTTTGGAAGAAATAAAGGTCATCATAAGCTGATTAACGATAGTCAGAATGCTTGACAGTCCGTGAATTACGTCATTAGATTGTCGAACAAATTAGACCAGATGCCGTGAAAGAGCAAACACCTTTGTCATTTAAATCCATACACCCAATTGGGTAGAGTTTGGATACAATCATTTCCCGTGGCCTTCTCTCTTCTTTCTTCTTCTTCTTCTTCTTCTTCTTCTTCTTCTTCTTCTCTTCTTCTTCTTCTTCTTCTTCTTCTTCTTCTTCTTCTTCTTCTTCTTCTTCTTTCTTCTTTTTTATATTTTATTATTATTTTATTATTATTATTATTATTATTATTATTATTATTATTATTATTATTATTATTATTATTATTATTATTATTATTATTATTATTATTATTATTATTATTATTATTATTATTATTATTATTATTATTATTATTATTATTATTATTATTATTATTATTATTATTATTATTATTATTATTATATTATTATTATTATTATTATTATTATTATTATTATTATTATTATTATTATTATTATTATTATTATTATTATTTATTATTATTATTATTATTATTATTATTATTATTATTATTATTATTATTTATTATTATTATTATTATTATTATTATTATTATTATTATTATTATTATTATTATTATTATTTATTATTATTATTTTTATTATTTATTATTATTATTTTTATTATTATTATTATTATTATTATTATTATTATTTATTATTTATTATTATTGTTGTTGATAGTGGTGCCTGTAGTAGTAACATATCTGTTGATTTGTTTTTGTTGCTGTTGTTGTTGTTGTTGTTGTTGTTGTTGTTATAACCGTAGTATTATTAGCAATTATCAAATTATCAAAATGAATTTACTATGAATTGTTTGAATAATTACATTTAGATTTTTCATGTCATGTTCAAGAAAACAGACATATATAATTTTCTGAAAGGTACCGATCAATTTTCTCAATTCTGTGTCTTACATTATTATATCATTATGTTTTAACATAAACAAGAGTTTAGACTCCTGTACAACCCCCCCCCCCCCCCTACCCCCCGCTCTCCTCTCTCTTTCTCTCTCTCAATATATATATATATATATATATATATATATATATATATATATATATATATATATATATATCGTTTTTTCTTTCTTTTTTTCTCACACCACAAGCTCTCTCTCTCACACACACACACACACACGCACACACACACACACACCACACCAATATGCACACACACAACAAATCGAAATGCATTGCATCTGATGACTTCGTATCACGTGCCTTGACAGTAGTATTATCACTATCGACTCTCACCGTTGGGTAATTGGATGCTATATTGTTTTCTATCTTAGATTTGACGAGTAGTTGGCACTTATTGATTTACCCTGTACTAAAGATGCAATTCGAATTCATAACTGCTGTTGAATCGTAATATTGAGATTGTACCAAATATGATATATTCAAATGTTGTTATCTATCATCTACCTTACTATCATGGAAATTGATTTTAGGTTAAAGTCGTTTCCCGTTGTAAAAACTTGTAAAAAATATTCAATTTATCCATGTCTACGTGTTTGGGAAATTAATAAAAAAACAAAACAATATCCTCTTTTAATTTGACAACCACCAATTTTCTGTGATGACTCAAGTATTGTATTATACATAATAGCTTACCACTTACTAGGCAGGATTCGATCTAAGTCTAACCATACATGTCTTACCATTTTCACCAAACTGGTAGTAAAATCGATTCGCCAAGTATGTTAACTATTAAATAACGAGTAAAAATTAACTTTAATTCACATATTTCATTCCTGATATCAACGTCTAGGATTGATTGAACAATTTATTTCACTGCTTCGTTCAATTTTCGGTAATTCTTTTTTTTCGCAGTATATAAGAGCAAAGTTTACAGATTCCGTCGGTGTTTGTGTTGAGAAAGCGATGCTCTTTCACATTTCCTCACAAAGTCAAGCAATATTACACCTGTCCAGTAAGAAGGTGATTGGGTAAAATAAAAGATAAAACCTGTAGCCAACAAGAGATTTGTAGAAAAATAAAACAAATGTATTTAACAGAAGAGTGAATTAATTGAAAGAAATGCGTAGAAGTCTGGGACATCACCATCATCATCTTCATCATCATCATCATCATCATCATCATCATCATCATCATCATCAGCATCATCATCATCATCATCATCATCATCATCATCATCATCATCATCATCTTCATCATCATCATCACAATCGTCATCACCATCATCACCATCGACTTGTATTAGCCCCACTTACTTGAGGGTTATCCACAGTTTTCATTTTTTTTTCTTTCTCGCTTTCACACATTCCTACACAACAACAATAATGTGAACACACACAAGTACACACAGGACGCATGTAGAAAAAATAAAGGATTTTAGTTTTCATTGGCGTAGAAATTGAATCATTTGAGAAAATCGGAAAGTTTTGGAAGTTTGACTCGGCAGTGTCTGTTTTTCTAACCTGACTACCTTGAGTTACTTAATTTTTATTTTTTTTTAAATTTCTGCTTGCAATGCAATTTCTGTCTTCTTCGTCTTCTAGTACTAGCTCAATATCTATTTCTATTTCACGCATGAGCAAACGCTTTTCTCTATCTTCCTTTTATTTTTTATTTCTTTCTTCTCTTTCTCTCTCTCTTCTTTCACTTTATCGTCATACCTTGAAAATGTTTTTTTTTTCTGGTATTTTGAGTCCGTTTGCCAACTCTATAATATCCTTTTTTATTATATGTCCATTTGTTCTGCTTTAAATTGTGTCATGTTCATTATAAATACAGACTGAAACTAGGCTGTGATGTGTGTCGCTTTTAGTTTGGCCTTTTATTTGGAATGATAATAATATATTATTTTGCCATATTTATAATAATAATAATATAATAATAATAATAATAATAATAATAATAATAATAATAATAATAATAATAATAATAATAATAATAATAATAATAATAATAATAATAATATAATGATAATAATAATAATAATAATAATAATAATAATAATAATAATAATAATAATAATAATAATAATAGATCTTTATTGTCCATAAATATGGCAATTTGTCATTTAGTTACACATGTTATAAAGTTAAATGATAACTGTAACATCGAATAGATATTTCACTCCTAATTATTTTCTCTCTCTCTCTCTCTCTCTCTCTCTTACTCTCTCTCTCTCTCTCTCTCTCTCTCTCTCTCTCTCTTCCTCTCTTTCTTTCACACGTGCGATATACACAACATAAACATATTCATTTCGTTTTCAATTTGTTACAATTGTGGCAATTCGACACCAAAAATTATCATCATTATCAATTGGTCAGTTAATCTAACATTAAATCAATTAATCGGTTAATCAGTCAACGTATCAATCCTTGGTTTTTCTATACCATATGAAATATTCAAATTTTTTATTGCTGATGGAACGAACGTTGATTTGTACTTGTTAGTTCTACATTTAATCTGACAAAATCTTCTCCCAGATGGTAAAAGACTATATTCATGGTATGAAATATGTTTTTTATTGTTGGTAATTGAGAATGCTTTCCTTTCTATTACTTTTCCATGAATTCTTTCTACTCCATCAAGAGGATGGTTTATTAATTTTGATGCCTCTTTGATAGATTTTGAAATTTTTGATTTATCTTTAAGTCGGCATCCGCCAAACCATATGGTGCAGCCAAACGCAATTACACTTTTAATCAATGAGTCATAAACTCTTAACATAGTTTTCTTCCTTACTTGAAATGTTCTCAATTTCCTTAGGATGTATAATCTTTGGGCAAATTTCTTAGATATTATATTAATATGTTGAGAGAAATTGAAGGAACTATCAATGGTTATTCCTAAATATTTAAAATAGTCAACTATCTCAACATCATCTTTACCGATCGTCACACACTTTAAGTTGTTATTATTTTTTACACCAAACACCTGTTCTTTCGTATTTTCAACATTTAATTCAAGCTGATTTTGTTTACACCAATCGCTGAATATATTTATTTGTTTGAAATAATTCTTTTCGGTAACTTTATCTTTTAATAAGCCAAAAATAGCAGTATCATCTGCATAATTCACTATAAAACAATTTTCAAAGGATGGTCTGCAGTCGTTGGTGTATAAGATGTACTGGATTGGGGAACTCACGCAGCCTTGGGGACATCGGTTCGACAACGTTCTTTTGTTGGAGATATGTTCACCCAATTTTACACATTGCGGTCTATGGGTCAGAAACTCTTTATACCATTTAATAAGGTAGTTTGGAATATCCATGTTGCACAACTTTTGAAGCAATATATCTGTGTTCATGGCATTGAAAGCTGACGAAAAGTCGACAAACAGGATTCTGGCGTAATTCGAGGGCGTTTGGTCAAGGTGTTTTGAGATCGAATTTGTCCATTACGGGAGGAACACTGATCGGATGTGTCAATTGCAAGTATTATTCTAAAGTGTTCGGTGTGTGAACACTAGTCACTAACCATCGTGAATAAACTTTATGAGTGTGTCACTGCACATAATGAACTCTTACAGTAAGTTGAAGATAGGATAGCCGTTGCTATTTTAAAACGGGATACAATTTATCGATACTTTAGTTTGCGTATTTCTTTTAAAAGGGAAATTAGTGATGAATTAAGAAAACATCCCCAAAAACACATCCAACAGAACAGCTCACATCGCGTTAAACTTAGCTGACAAGTGCAGAATATAACATGAAAAATAGACTACACAGCGGATAGGTTGATATTCACCTCTCTTTCTGTTTGTTTGATTGCATGTTACGTCTTCACTGTCAGAATAACATTAATCTGTCGATCAAAACAATAACAGGTTAGTATTTATTTTAGAACTAAATCAAAGAGAGTGTACACTATTTACAATTATTTAGAAACAGTAAAATACGACTGGATGAATAAAATGAATGAGAGATAAACTGAATGGATGAGAAAGGAATTTACACAAAACAAAGTGAGTAGTATAAGCAGCTCGACTTTCTAATACTTTTAAAGAATATAGATACTAATCTAAGTGAGTAGTGTTAACAGCTAGACTTTATCATTCTTTAAAATTGTCCCCTCCAAATAATTGTCACTGGCTCTATGACATTAAAATATAAAGTTAATTTTAATTACAATCGGACTAACGATTTTAAAAAAGGTCCCCACAAAAGTATAGCTTTAAATTATTGAACAAGACTGCTGATTTAATTAAATTGTAATTTTATGTCAAAAGATAAAGACAATGTCGAAATTAAAATGAAAGGTTTGACAACCAAATCGTACCTATTCAGTTACATATAAAGATAATACAATACACACACAAACAAATCTTGTCTTGTTGACGTCTCGGGTTTGCTCCTCTGCAATATTGTAACAGCGTCGCTCTGACTTTTCGTGAAGATGAGTAGATATTTCATCACTCTGAAAGGATCACAGCCCAACAAATATTGAGAACAACCGTGCTTCTCAAATTTGTTTTACGTACAAGACTTAGCTCTATCCTTTTGGATCTGGATAGAGATTTGACCGACTCAAATGTTAACGGGCACCTTTTTACCATCACACTCTTTGATTGAGATGTAATATTACAACATACGTTGCATTTTTATTCGTCACCGACCGACCACCATTTCATATTTTATAACACAGTGTTTAGTCTCCTGTGTTATATTTGTTTTACTCTGTACCGAGCTGTATAACACAGTTTCCTTTTGACCTAGCGTCCCAACAGATCCTAAAGTTGCGATCGTTGACAACTTTGGGGATTGCACAAGCTTGTTTATCTTCGAGAAACTGATGACAGATAGTAGCTGCTAGTGGCCAACCATTATCCTATTAAAACATTGCGTATCGTTATTTTGATTCATAACAGGAACAATAATAGAAGAGTAAAGTTGGTGCAATAAAATAAACAACATCACGTGACCATTTTAGATGCACGTGGCAAAACACATGTTCCTGGCTTTGACAGCTCACCTTCCAATGTAAATTATAGAAAAAAATAACCATTAAAAAATGTCTGTTAGGTGTCAAAAGAAACACATATTCATAAATACTCGATCACGCGTCAAATAATATCTAAATATTGATTTTTTATTAAACAAATGGTAAAATTTATCAAAAATTACTGTCGGTCTATTTTTAGACCACGGTCAAGATTATTCACCAAAATCAATGCGCTTGTGTGAACAAAACAAGAACTCTTTGAAATCTGGTTTTCGGAATAATTTAGCCATATACAAAGAATTTAACTAAATAACAATTTTAATTGTACGTGTTTGTTTTTAACTGAATGTGTATTATCTACAATTTGAACGACAAAAACGGGAGACCTGTTTTGTGCGCAACGTTGTCCGGCTGCTAAAGTTCCTAATCACCAGCAAAGAATGGCAGTCCAACTCATGCAAAGGTAAGATTCCAATTTCAGTGTTTGAGTTTGTAATTTGTATCGATTGGTTTTGAGAGCAGGAAACGATTTAGTTCAATGTTAATCCATAATAGCGTTCGGGTATTTAACTTTGGATGTCTCACCGGCATAATTTTAGAATGCGTTGTTTATTTGTTTTCATTTCACTTCGCAATTTGACTGTCACTGTCAGTGTCAGTCATTACAGTACAGCTTCACTCGCCGATTCTCACTTACAGAGTTTACGTTTCCTTCACTTATGTCTGCTTCATGCTCATTCAGTGAGTGATTCGAATACTGTGTGAGAGAAAACACTTTTCGTAATTTATGACATTTTATGGGTAACGTTTACAGTCTAGAACGTGTGTCAGTCATAACTTGACCGAAAAAGAAAACAGAAAGGAACAAAAAAAAAAAAAAGCAGACACCCCCCTCCTCAGCAGGTGGAATCTCAACAAAAGTTGTATTTTTTTAATCCTCATCTTTCGTGGTGCGAAGCTTTCATCGCTTGTCATATTTTATTGACTCTTGCTCTTTCCTAACCTGATAATAGATTTCGAAACAATCTTTAGGTCTTCATTCTCTCATTATCTGTTCATGACTGGAACTGGAAAAGGAACAAGACAAAGGCAAAGGGTCTCTGCCACAATTTTCAATATCTTGTGTTGTTTGAGGGATTTAAGTTGGTAGCCATTTTTGCCACATAAGACTTTTTGTTATTGTTTTTGCTGAGAGTCGATGGGAGAAGGAATGGCAGAGAGGGAGGAAGGGGTGGTGAAAAAATGAGAATGTCTGGGAAAAGAAAATGTCCCACTCAACCCCTTATCGCATCTTTGATATTTGTCAGGTGTCAAACTACATGTATGACGTTTTGGATCTTCCAAGCCTATTCGCCTTATTTGGTCGGTAGCTGTGTGAAAGAAAACATATTTTATTGTAAAATGCAGGGAGTGCGGTCTGATATTTTCGTCATCGCTATGATTATTCCCAGACAGGGTCTGCCAATAACGAAAATTGGTTATTCCCAGACAGATAGAGGGAAAAAAACCCAATATTTTTGTATTAAAAAGAAAACAAACAATTTTAAGAAATTCATGCTCAGAAACTGAACAAGGCCAAACAAAAAAGGAGAAAAGAATAGACTCGCTCAAAAAAAAGAAAAAAAAAAAAAAAGGGGGGGGGGGGGGGGAGGAAAGCGATTGAATTCGAATCTGTGCAGCTAAAATGAGCAACGAGTTTCCCTTGGCTCAAGAGAAGTGAAAATGAAAAAACTGTGCTTAATTTTTTGTATGAGTGTTGGGGGGGGGGGGGGGAGTCGTTGGGGGTTTTGTTACAGTTTTATACACATCCCTGTTAGTTCAATCAATTTTGTGGGTAATGATCAAGAGGGGCCTGGTCCTACAACTCTTTACGGATTTACCTTGGATTGAAATGAAAACTAAACCTCTCTGATTACTTTAGATTACCTAATTTTATTTCTACGTTTTTTTATGAAGAAGAAGCTTTTTAGGATTTTGTAATTCATAGGAATCACCATGATATGTGAAATGATGTCTTATCTAAATTTTGCCTCAGGAATAATAAGCGAACAATTTTGAAAAGCTCTCTCTGTTGATCGAATTATCAAAAATTTTATTTGTGATCAGATATTTTATTTGACTTTAAAGTGAAATCTAGAGGCATTAAAATATATTCAATGTTTATTAGACTTTTCTTATGTGATCAGAAAGTTAAATACAGGAAATATTGATCAAATGAGTTCACCGGAAGGTAAATAAAAGCCCATTTTTTAAAAAGCTAATCGACATTGGTTATGTAATCTTGCCTTCATGATCATAAACCTCTGATAAAATTAGACCTGACCCAACGGTTTTAACAACCTTGTGGTATCTGAGTTCCAGGTCCATTATGTTTTCTAATGTTTTTATTGAATATAAGCAAACCATTAAGAAATAGGTCATGTCTATATATTCAACATTGAATGATATTTCTTCTTACATTGAAATAAGTGGTTCTTTAGAGTAATAAGGCTCATGGAACTGGAGTTTTTCCTGTTTCTGTAACATGAAGCAACAGACCTTAAATAGTGCTTGATAACTTTCTTAAAAAATAAATGGTATTTCATTTTACTTTGAAATAATTGGTCCTTTAGAGTCATAAGGCTCATGGAACTGGAGTTTTTCCTGTAACATGAAGCGACAGACTGTAACAAGTGCTTGCTGAAATCTGAATAAGTTGCACATTTACATTTTACTTGTAGAGTTAGATCCAGTTATTCATTCAAACATTGGTATCTTAATTTCGAATTGTCATTTAATTAATACATATAAAGTTAAATAAATCCAATGATAATAATTGATAAAATAAGGTAATTATAACTTTTATTCATTGTTTGGTCCATATGAATTTTACTTTATGATTTTGTGTGAGATGATATTGCTTTTTATGGGACCATGGGAAAATGGTTTAGAATGCCATGCTTATCTTTTTTTTTTCAGATCTAAATAACATTACAACAAGAATGAGTCTCTGCATTCCTTTAATTGTTCTGGAAGCATTGGCCTGCCTATACCATGGGAATTAATCAATTTATATTCAGGAAGAAGTATCATAATTATTATTATTATCATCATCATCATCATCATTGAGTCTTATCCTTCAAGATTATCAAAATGGCTTTCATGTTACTGTATCTTATAGAATTCCTCATATATCATTATGGACCCTTCTTTGTTTTTTTTTTATTGAAATTAATGTTTTTCTTCTACTTCTATAATATTCTATATTCTTCATAAAACCTCTCAGCTTTATTGACCTAATCTATAGACTAGAGAGCGGTGATTAAGAGAACAGGACCATATTTTGCTTTCGAGCGTTTCTTAATTTTAAAAGCAGCTTACTGTAGTTTGTAAAGATTTTTAAAAACTTTTTTCTAATGACAGTGTCTAATACACGTTAAAACCAATGCATATCTATCCCTATGTAATTTTTGGCAGTGATCTCTCCATTTTAATGGTATTGGCTCCTGTTTATTTATAAAAATGCCCTGTGAGCTTGTTATACACTTGAAAGAAACATTTACATAGTGAAGTCAAGAAGAATATAGCAAAAGAAACCTGCTTCCTTGGTTATGAATAAGAAATTTAAAAAGAAATAGGCAATGACCTCTTTATCTTGTCTACCATTTAACTTTATAATAATTTTTTAAAGTTTATTATATCCTTTTCTATATTTATAATTTAATTTATCAGCAAGATAAGAGTACTGATGAAACCATCTATGTAGCTGATTTGTAATGGTAGTAGAATTTGATAGATGGGACCATGTGATGTTGCAGAACATATTTTAAAAAATTGTATTGCATTGTTTCATTTATCAGCAACATCATATTAAATAATGCAGTGGCTTAATCACAAACTTTCTGCACTTCATATGCAAGACAGTGATGCTTTTGTGCTACATTTCTCGAAATATTCACAAAGTTTCTGTATTTTGTAAATAAGACCATGGCGCTTTTGTCTTAACTGGTTAGTCGCAAATTCTGCCGTTGTATTCCATTTCTCGAATAAAATTCTTTTCTATTTATTCTATTTATTTGCAAAGTTTCTGCACTTTATAAACAAGAACATGATGCTTATGACTGGACAGGTTAATCGCAAATTCTTCCTTTGTGTTCCATTTCTCGAATCAAATTATATTAAATTCTATTAAATAATCATTTTAATGGCAAACTTTCTGCACTTGATAATTATATGCAAGACCATAATACTAAAGTCTACACAGGTTAATCGCATGTTCTGCCTAAGAAGTGCATTTCTTGAATCAGAACCTTTTTTAACCAAAGCTTTTGCTGAGGCTCTTACATCACAGATTTTTAAAATGGAACTACACAGTTTCAGTAATAATTATCAATTTTTTTCTTTTTTTTTTTCTTTCTCTTTCACAGGATGAGAATACAAGCATACCTTTAATGGAGAAACATCATATCTATATTTTTTTTAAATGATTTCAGTGTGAATAACATGAATATGAATGAAATGACAATAAATATGATATAAATTTATAATCTGTTTTTAATTTATTTGGATTTCACAAGTTGTGTTATGGCACTCAGATACAGCATAACGGGTGAGACTGAGAACCAATCCTCACAATAGCACTAGAGGTCTTGTATATGCAAGATGTGATTTCCATTGATACAGTTTAAAGACTGTCCTGTTTTTATTCATTCTGGTGAACGCTGTAGGGTTGTTTTTTTGTTTCTTGTTTTAAAAAAGATTTTTTTCTTTCAATCTAAGTCTAAGACTTGATTGAATTCTGACTCAATGCAAATCAACTTTGTTCCAACTCCTCAACTTCAAATTACAATGAACTTGTGCGCCCTTCCTTCTCTGTTAACCTACAGGTTATTGGATATGTAACTTTAATACATATATGTACGTCTACCACAATGTTAAACTAGCAATTTATCTAAATCTAAATATCTTGCAATCGTCTTTTGTAATAACTTTTCATTCTGGGTTACACATAAAAGTTAGCACTGCCGGGTTACAAAAGTACTTTGATGTTAAAAAGATCAGCATCCTGTCATCTTACTTATATATTGGCAGGTGTAAGACTTATTCATTTTGCAAGTCATCATCGTCACAGTTTCGCACCAACACCGAACCCACTCCACAGCATCTGGGGAGCAGACTCTTGGGTCATGGTCAGTGCAGCTGAGCGCATCCTGGCATTCTCTAAGGATGTCTGCTCTGGGCACCCACATGTACACAAGCTACTCTCAACCAGCCCCCACTTTTTCATGCTTCCAGTTGTTCTCACAAGTTTTGCCTGTGCTCTGTTCAGTGTTACCAATTCATTCCTGGGGAGCTCAGTTCCGTAGGACAGTTCTTCTCTCAGATCTCCAACAGCTTCATTTGCATGATTGTTCCACTCTCTCAACGTGGAACGCCTGTATACAGCTGCATGGTCAGGGTTGATGCTTTCTTCCATCGTGAAGCTCTTTCTCGACTTCAGTCTACTTGTCATTGGGCTGTGCCTTGGGTGCCTTGGGTCCATTTTCTATTCATATTTCTGGGCTTTGGAATCAGTGGCTCTTTGAATGTATGGAGGTGCAATGCCAGCCAGCCGATGGAGGACTGGAACTGCAGTCGGTTTCAAGTTACTCTAATGATCCGGCAGGTGTTATTTTGACATGGCAGGATCTTACTCAGACTGGTGAGACCTATTCGGCTGATGAATAGCAGAGGGCTACTATGGTTGTCCTGACTGTTTTCGGATCTGCTCCCCATGGCGTGTAAGTTTTTGCCTCTTTTCTTAGGAAGTTGTTTCTTGTGGCCACCTTTGCTTTTGTTTTCTTTGTGTTCTGAGAAAAGGACATTGTGCGGTCTACGGTAACACCGAAGTACATGGGAAATGTGTTTTTATCCAATATGTTCCCATTCCAGATGTTCAGTTTCCTGTTTTCTTTAGGCTTGGCGGTTCTTTAAATGGAAAGCACACACTTGAGTTTTTCCTGGGTTGGCAAGTGAGTTCTTTAAATGTGGCCTCAGAGAGTGGCTCCAGGACATCCGTTAGTCTCTCCTCAATGGTCTTGAAATCAGAGGCCTGGGACACAAGACACAGATCATATAGAAACCCCCTGATGTTCTCAAAATGAGGTTGGTCGTTGGTATAAACGTTGAAAAGGATATGTGCAAGTACCGATCCTTGAGGGAGTCCGTTCTTTTGTGATCTGCTTTTCTTCCCATCCATTTCCACAAAAAAGTGACGGTTTGACATAAGGAATTTTATTATTGCAACTATTTTTGTGTTACGAGTTACCCTTGCAACCTTTAGGAGCAGTTTCCTATGATTTACTGTGTCATAGGCAGCTGCCAGGTCCACGAACACAGTTCATATAATTTGTTTGTTCTCGTAGAGATGACTGATCCTACCTCAATGGCGATAGGTCTGTATACTGATTTTGGAATGGGATTGCCGACAGTTTTTGACATATCTGGAAGACACAAATGCAAGGTCTGGGTTGTAGCCTGTTCTCCAGCAAGCGCTTGGAAGGGATGCTTCATGCGTCATAGAAGAGTGTCAGATTATATTGGTCAGCCCATTCCTCAACAGTATCTCCATCTTTGTTGTTCTCATTGTATCCCCATTTGGTGCTGTGGCAGTTAAAGTCACCTATCACAATCATTGGTTTCTCACTAATGGTGGATGTAACTGGCCACTTGAATGGCGTTGGTGGAGGTTTGTTGACAGTAATATCACATTGAAGTGTCTGCTTTCAATTCTGAGAATTTCCACCTCACTTACTGTCATGTCCTGGTTGTATGTCACTATTGTTTTGTCTTTGACTTTGACGTAGTTAACGCTACCGTGAATGTTGCTTTCATGTTGTTTGACTAAATGCATGCCAGGGATGTTTAGTGCCACGGTCTTGTGCGTCTCTTGTAGTTGTAGACAGTACAGAGTTGCGTCGCTGGATTACTACAACACACACAACACCAACATTTTGCAAGTATCTTTAACACTTTTTTAAATCATTAATAAACGGTGATACTGACAACAACAATAATAATTGTTATTGTTATTATTATTATATTGTTATTATTATTATTATTATTAGTAGTAGTAGTAGTAGAGGTCTTGTAGTAGAAATAGTAATAGTATCCGTTGGACCAAGTACATAAATATGAATATTTATACAGCGCATTTCTACAGATAGCCGTGAGCAATGCGCTTCAAAATGTTTCATATTTATCCCCCCACTTCAACAAGCCGTGTGGAACCATATTTCTTTGTCATACAGCCTGTTAGGCGACCCTTGTTTACTTAAACTGTCACTACACTAACCGCCATTTCTGTAGCCAGATACTCATTCAATCGAGTGGGGTAATGTGTGTATAATTTTTCACGATTAGTCACCCATCCTATTACTGATCACACTTAGCATTGGCATTGCTCGACTTTTGTGACAAGACGAAAACCGTACCGCTAAGCCATACGGTCCATTAGTTCTAGATAGTATAAAAGTCTATAGTTTTGTGGTATCAGTGGTTATAATACAGTAGTGGTAGTGCAGTTATAGTTATAGTGTAGAAGTAGTAGTTGTCTTCTGTCAAAAGGGTCATCTGAGCGAAGAGATAGGAGATAGATTCGAATTTACTCTCTTCATTACATTGACCGTATGCTTTGACTTTGATCATTTGATACGCTGTAAAAAAAAAGTATGGTCCGCCTTAACCAAAGACAAGCAACCATCTTCGTTTCCCTGGACATAGATATGGTTTTGTTTACGGGAGGAGGGGGAACCATGATTATGGTTTTCCTATAAAATAAAAGAAGGGGTATTTTGGCGATAAAAAAATATGATCGTGGCCTCCCTAGCTATCTCAGACTCGGAGTAAACAGCTTGAATTTATTCGCGCCAACTTCAGTTTGCTGCCTTAGCAACATGTAAACAAAAAGTTGGTTGGATGCGCATGACATTACTAAAGGTCAATTGCAGCATAGTTCGGGTCATTTATAAAAAAATCTGGGTCACGTTTGATGTCAAATATCCGGTCACGTGATGTTGTTTATTTTATTGCACCAACTTTACTCTTCTATATGTATCGCCAAGCCTTCGATAACCTTAATCGTACGTCGTGTTTTTACCCCTTAGTCGTCGGGGATGACTTTGTTATCCCATGGCAATACAGTGTAAAAACTGGATAACGACATAATATAGAAAAATGAAGAACTATCACTATTTGTACGTCGGGGGACATTTTGTTATCCAATGCAATATAAAATAAAAAAACCCCACCAAATTATCGATATTCGTACGTCGGGATTATTTTGATACCCTGTGATGATCTGTTTCTATAGCATGAAACAAACAATTGCAATTACTTGCTATCCTTTGGTATGTACGCTAATCTATCACGAAGTTCTTTCCACTAGATCTAACAGACCCATCTACCCAATCACTATAGGATGGGCAGGGGGGGTGGGGGGTCATAAAAATCTCAAATGCACCCGGAATAAATTTTGCTCGCTTGACGTGTGAAACGAGTGCTCTACCAACTGAGCTATCTGCAACCTAGCAAGGTAAGTGGAAATTGATTGGATTTTTTTTTGCCGCTCTCAATTCAAAATTTTCTCAAGATATTCGATACCATTGACGTAAAATTCCCTCGAATAAAATAACAAAACAACGTATTGTCAGAGAGAATGGGTGTGTGAGAGAGAGGGATGAATGTAAGGGTGTGTGTGCTTGTTGTGTGTGTGTTTGTGTGTGTGTGTGTATGTTTGCGTATGTATTTATGATTTCTGCTGGGCGACCGGGGGGTGGGGGGGGAGGGGGGAGGGTGGCGCATAGGCAACAATCCTTAGTCGTTCCAGAAAGTGTGCTTCGATTTCCAGAATTGCCCGTTTTTGTGAGCTGTCTAGATGGACGAGTACACAGAGAGAATAGAATTTGTGAGAGATCCTAAACTGTAGTGTTCACTTTAGTTGGTCTCATGTGAAGTGTGATGCGTGTCTAGTGCTATGTGATTTCTGCCTTTTGTCGTTATTGGAGGGCTGGCTTTCTCGGGGCTTGTATCTGAGAATGATGACAAAGACAATGGTTATGATAATGAGGAACATGATGAGAGATATATGGGACGAATTCCACAGAAACCTACTGAGAAAATATGTCAAAAGGCCTGCGTTTACCGTTGACAAGCAGCGTAACCCGTGGAAAAGACCCTGTCCCTTCCTTTAATATCCAGCCCATTTAATGCTAAGAAATATAGCATAAGTATGACTCGGAGAAAGTTGTGAACTCTACATGGAGAGGGATGTCTCAAAAACCCATGTTGAAAGGCACACTGACCAAACCCTTTTTTGAAATGGGAAGAAACCTTACAATGGGCATTTTTATCACCAACTTCGAATTGACATTACAACTGCTCTCCAACTAGAAGAAAAGTGCCAGAAGACAATAGAGAATAACATTTTTTCGCGGCGGTGATGAGGTTTGAACCTGCGACCTTATTGGTACGACAACTCCGCCTGGCAGGTGAGAGCGTGGCTCTACCGTGTGAGCTATCCACGAACACAAAAATATTCGTATCAAACCCAAGTCATTTCTAGATCCCTCTCTCACCCACTTCTGGAGATCGCCGATTCGTTCGCACACCACCATCGCGAAGTTATTTTTGACCAGCAGTTAAGCTTAATAGCCAATATTCTCAACACAAACATATAACATAGAAACGATTGAGACATTGAGTATGCTCCGGTGTATGGGGTGAATTTTTAATTCAGAAAAGTGAGTGGGTTTTTGAAAGACTTCTGGTTTAACAGCTTTAAGGTACTGAACATTGCTTGGTCATTGCTTGCTTTATTTACAGCTTCTACTTTTGCATCGAGTTCCAATGTTTTTAATTCGATGGTCATTTTTCTTATATGATACAGCGTCTTGTTTCGTTGTTTTTAGGAACACAGGTTCTCATCTTCATTAACTATATCTTGAATTGTTATTCTGAGTTGTTTTTGTTTTGTTGACAATATTTCCATATCTTTAAATTGGGAACATCATACTTTTCTATTTGTTATGACACCGGCTGTGAGTTCGGGGCCTTTAATTATTGTCAATCGAGTATTTGTCCACAACAAGTCAGGTGTTTAATTGTGGCGTGTCTTGTTTTGTTGTTCTATGAGTGGGTCAAGCGCTTGTTCGGATATTAACGACACATTTCAGATCGTTCACTATTCCGCCAATGGTTAATATTTTCGTGTTGTTGTTTGATTTTTTTTTTTTGTATGCCATAATGTGTGTAGGTTAAATTTGAAACATGTTTTGACGAGTTTATGGTCAGTTGAAAGGAGCGTGCCACCATATGATCTTGCATCTGTAATGGCCTTATTTGGTCACTGTTGACAGGGTATGTGGTTGTATATTGACTTTACTTTACCATTCATTGTTTTGATCTCAAATCTGGCAAGTCCATGTTGTCCGGTGCGTGACAGATGACGACATGAATTGTCTGCGACGAACAGGTTTTTGTCCTCAAAAAATTTTACTCATCTCACTCCGTTCTCATTTCGTAATACTTTTGAGTAGGCCCCTATTCATGAGTGGCCTTCTTTTCATTGTCTTATTTTAACATTAAAGTTTCCAGCTATTATGGTTACAACAAGAGATGAAGTAAGTAGGAAAGTGCCGGAAGACAATAGAGAATAAACATTTTCCGCGGCGGTGATGGGTATTTGAACCCGAGACCTTATTGGTACGAGACCGCCTGGCTGGTGAGAGCGTGATTCTACCGTATTAGCTATCTACGATTCAAAAAGAAATTCGTCTCTAACTCAGGTCAGTATTAGAACTCTTTCTCTCTCTCTCTCTCTCTCTCTCTTTCTCTCTCTCTCTCTCCCCCTCTCTCTCTCAATCTCTCTCTCTCTCTCTCTCTCTCTCTCTCTCTCTCTCTCTCTCTCTCTCTCTCTCTCTCACCGACTACTTGCGATCGCGGGTCCAACACAAACAACATCCAACAAGTTAGTTGGCCAGCACTTAAGCTTAATAGCCAATATTCTCAACACAAGCAATTAAGACATTAGTTATGCTCCGGTATTTGGGGTGATTTATTAATTCAGAAAAGTGAGTGATGCGGGCACTTATGTTGGTAACAACAAGAGATGAAGTGAGTAGGAAAGCGCCAGAAGACAATAGAGAATGACATTTTTTCGCGGCGGTGATGGGGGTTTGAACCCGCGACCTTCTTAGTACGACAACTCCGCCTGGCCGGTGAGAGCATGACTCTACATTATGGAATAGAGAGAGAGAGAGAGAGAGAGAGAGAGAGAGAGAGAGAGAGGGGGAGAGAGAGAGAGAGAGAGATAGAGCTTAATTGCAGGCCAACTAACTTCGCGGAGGCTATTTGTGTTGGACACGCGATCTCAAGTAGTCGGTGAGAGAGAGAGAGAGAGAGAGAGAGAGAGAGAGAGAGAGAGAGAGAGAGAGAGAGAGCTCTAATAATGACCTGAGTTAGAGACGATCTTTTTTGGGATCGTGGATAGCTCATACGATTGGCGGAGTTGTCGTATCAATAAGGTCGCGGGTTCAAACCCCCATCCCGCAACGAAATAATTTTATTCTCTATTGTCTTCTGGAACTTTCCTACTAGTAGGATTATACTCGCTTCATCTCTTTTTGTTACCAAAATAAGTGCCTGCTCCACTCACTTTCCTGCCGTTAGTCTTCAGATTGCACTGGGCAACGCATATTCTATTCGACACTTCCCTTGCCTTGAATGAAAATTTGCTCAAATTTTGTTAATAATAAAACCACTTCCATACTAAGGATAACTGTTTAGAAAGCCCCTATTTCGTACTTTACACAATCATTTATCAGTAGTTCCTTTCGAATGCTCTTCTTTAAAGATCTCACACTGATGTTAGCAATGGTTATAATTAATGTGGTATCCATTCACTCAAAAACAAAAAATAAATGGATGCTTTAGACAAAATATACTGTTCCTAAGCTCAGTGCCACAGGTGTCAGCCATGTTGACCGGATAGTTGTAGTTAGTATGGAGTCTATAATAGCGATTCCACAATGGAGTGACTAGGTGACCTCCGGCTTGCGAATCGGCATATACGGGTTTTGCTCTCTTTGGAAAATGTGGCCATGAAGTTACCCTCAATTGTAAAAATGGGGCAAATTGCGAAATCGCCAATGGTCACTATGTTTTGCATTTTTTTATAACCATTTGAGTTTAACCCTTTGTAAAAATACATTTTGAGGATTACTGAAAAGGTTAACAGAGAAAAAAAAAGAAAAAAAAGGGCTGGGGTAACAAAGTTATCCCCTACGTACGATTAGGGTTAAACTATATCTCACTACTCAAGTGTCCTCGAATAGTGTGTCTCTGTTGTGTTATGTACATATATAAAGATATCACATTGAACTCATGGTTGGACAAATATATTCATATAGACATTTCCATTACTTGGGATGCTTGGAACAAAGTCTTGCTGCATTTCTACTGGCATAACCTGTATTAATGTAATCGATATAATTTCTCGTAGAATGTAAGTCTACGTTAGGTCGTTCTCGGTGTCGTTCAGAAATTTTCCCCATGGTTGTAATTATTTTCATTAAATTAATATTGCGAGAACAAAAATGATTATTTGCCTGTTAATGATAATAATAGTGATGATAATAATAATAATAATAATAATAATAATAATAATAATAATAATAATAATAATAATAATAATAATAATAATAATAATAATAATGATAATAATAATAATAATAATAATAATAATAATAATAATATAATAATAATAATAATATAATAATAATAATAATAATAATAATAATAATAATAATAAAATAATATGATAATATAATAATAATAATAATATAATAATAATAATAATATATAAAAAATAATAACAATAATAATAATAATAATAATAATAATAATAATAATAATAATAATAATAATAATAATAATAATAATAATAATAAATAATAAAATAATAATAATAATAATAATAATAATAATAATAATAATAATAATAATAATAATAATAATAATAATAATATAATAATAATAATAATAATAATAATAATAAATAATAATAATAATAAATAATATAATAATAATAATAGTAATGATAATGATAAATTAGCAATAATAATAATATAATATAATTACTATACTACTACTACTATACTACTATACTACTACTACTACTACATACTACTACTACTAATAACTTCTACTACTATACTACTAACTACTATACTAACTACTAATAATAATAATAATAATAATAATAATAATAATAATAATAATAATAATAATATAATTAATAATAATAATAGTAATAATAATAATAATAATAATAATAATAATAATAATAATAATAATAATAATAATAATAATAATAATAACAATAATATAAAATAATAATAATAATAATAATAATAATAATAATAATAATAATAATAATAATAATAATAATAATATAATAATAATAATAATAATAATAACAATAATAATAATAATAATAATAATTGTTAATATATACCTTCTCTCGTTCACAGCTACATATCAAACATGGAATTTTCTAAGAATCAATCTTTAATGGTTTCAAACCTGGTTAACAAAACAAGCATGAACATCTCAACTATATCAATCAACGAAATCCATTGGTGTCAAATACCAATATTTAACCGTCAAACTTACTTTTTGTTTAGATTGGTTGTAGATAATTTTATAATGAGTGTCATCAGTTTATGTGGATCTGTTGCCAATGCCCTCAACATCCTTGTTTATTATCGCATTGGAATTTTCTCCGACAGTAACACCGTCACCTTGACTGGATTGGCAATATCCGATTTCATTATTTGTATGTTTTTACTGTGGGGTTATATTTGGGTGATTATAATTGATTTCTTCGACAGTCCCATCTATATAGTAGATCCAATTGATATGGCTAATCTTACATTTCAAATGGCTCCGATTTTCAAACAAGTGACCTGTTTTTTGACATGTTATGTCGCGTTGGAAAGATTTGTTGCTGTTGTGTTTCCGTTTAAGGTCAAGTATATCTTCACTGCCAAGAAAACTTTATATGCTGTTTGTGTCATTTTTGTCATGAATATTGCAAGTCATTTTGAACAATACACGTCAAGTTTTCTATATTGGGACAAATATCCAAATAATGAATCTGTCTTGAGGTTTGCCAACACACCATGGTCTGATTCTGCTGAATATGTAAACGCTGCGCAAACAATGAGATCAATGAATGTTTCTCTCAGATTCATCACGTTTGGCATAGTTGTAATTTGTAATGCTACAATGATTAAGACATTATCCAACAGAAAATTCAGAAAATCGACATCGTTATCAAAAGGAGTCATTCCTACCCTCTCTACTGAAGACAGCTCGGCCACCACCAATAACAAAAGCAAAACTGACAACACTGCCTCTCCATTAAAGCCAAACGTTTCCAAAACGCCAGAGATGGTGGGAAAGGTGAAGGCTATCCACGATAAGACGAAGATTAAAGTGGACAAAGACAAAAGACTTTTTGTTATGATGGTGGCAATTTGTACCCTTTTCATCGTGTGCTACACTCCTGACATTTTAATCACAATCATCTTTTACTTGATATTTATGGATTGTCACTTAGCGAATATATTGACAGCTGAAACAATATATAAATTTCTCGCTGTAATCAACTCATCAAGCAACATATTCATTTATTATACCATAAGTTCTAGGTACAGACAACATTTCTTATCGATGTTTTACAAAATATAAAACATTGGAAAAGAATGTCAAGTAAATAGAACAATGACAAAATGAAAAGATTATCAAAAAAGTATATAAATCATTCTTAATGACTATTATGATGCAATGTCTCCGTGACAATTTTGTGCCCTGGTCTAGTGTCATTTTTTCATCTATAACGATGCCAAAATTTTAAACAATAAAGAGAATTTACATAATTCAGCCATTTATTTATATCCGATATCTCTTGTAGACATTGTAATATTTGGGTAACCTAAATAAATGCCGATTTCGGTGTCTTGATTTTTGTTGTCATCCAATAATTAACATCAATTTATGACTTTACGACTGTAGCTAAATGTCTGTGTCGTCTCCATAGTATAAGGCACAGTAACATTTAAAAAAAAACAACATATCAATGTTCAAAGGGTGATAACCCAACTTTAAAAAATGCAAGAATTATAAGATTTAAATCCAAAGAAAGAACAGCTAATTGTAAATAATTGTAAGTAAAATGTGTTTAAATTCCATCAACATTATATTATTGAATGGATTTTTAAATAAAAATGGGTTGGAATCAAAATTTGAAAATAGATTCACACCTTGGATCAAGAACACTTGTGCCCTCCAACAGCTTTCAAATTTTAAATCACTTGGCTCTCGTTGTTTATGTGTATTTTTCCCTAGTCTTTATTTATTCCATTCTTTGACCCAGAATGCTTTTAATTTATATCCCTACTTGAGATTATTTCCTTTTGACCCAGCCTAAAGTTGCTTTGAGAATTGCACAAGCCACCGTAACACCGCAACTTGTTAATCTTTGAGTAACTGGTGACAGATAGTAGTTGCAACTGGCCAACCATTATCCTTTAAAAACATTGCGTATCGTTATTTATATTCTTAACAGAAGCAATATGTGCCGCCTGGACTTAGACCTAGTTAAAATGTCTCTCACTATTCAAGTTTTCTAGAATAATGTGTCTCTGTTTTGTTATGTACCGGTGTAAATGTAATAACTTGAAGTAAAAGTTTTACAAATGTTATATTCAAGTTGACATTTCTATAAATTGGGATGATTGCATCAAAGTTTTACTACATTTTTTACTTTGCAAAGATTGTATTCGATATTCTTCTACTCCCTCCTCCTTTTTCCTCTTCTTTTACTTCTTGTTCATTTCCTCATCCTTATTTTCTCTCGTTTTAAACTAACTCTTTCTGCTCCCTTCCTTTACTCCTCCCATCCTTAATACCTATTTTTTCATCACGGCTGTCTGGTTTTATGAAAATTAAATAAATAATGGTCTCAACTACAATCGGACAAATATTATTTTAAACGCCCCCTCAAAGTATAGCTATTAAATGTCTATTGCTTCAATTATATGTTATCTTTATTTAATAATAAGGGAAAGGAAAAAAATAGTTAAGTTAAGAAAATAAACGTACCTATTTGATAACATAAGAAATAGATAACACAATACACACTCACCCACACACCTAAATCTTATATTGTTGTATTAGGGTTGCTCCTGTTTTTTGTATTATTATTATTATTATTATTATTATTATTATTATTATTATTTATTATTATTATTATTATTATTATTATTATTATTATTATTATTATTATTATTATATATAGTAGTAGTAGTAGTAGTAGTAGTAGTAGTAGTAGTAGTAGTAGTAGTAGTAGTAGTAGTAGTAGTAGTAGTAGTAGTAGTAGTAGTAGTAGTAGTAGTAGTAGTAGTAGTAGTAATAGTAGTAGTAATAGTAGTAGTAGCAGTTGTAGATCTTTGAGAATAACACAAGCCACCGTAACAATGCTACTTGTAAATCTTCGAGAAACTGACGACAGATAGTAGCTGCAAGTGCCCAACCATTATCCTATTAAAACATTGCGTATCGTTATATTGATTCATAACAGGAACAATAAGTACCACCAAGATTTCATCAACCTTAATCGTACATCATGTATTTACCCCTTAATCGTACGTCGTGTATTTACTCCTAAATCGTACGTCGTGTTTTACCCCTAAATTGTACGTCGTTAAATTACCCCTTAAACGTACGTCGTGTATTTCCCCCTTAATTGTACGTCGTGTATTTCCCCCTTAATCGTACGTCGTGTATTTACCCCTTAATCGTACGTCGTGTATTTACCCCTTAATCGTACGTCGTGTATTTCCCCCTTAATCGCACGTCGTGTATTTACTCCTTAATCGTACATCGTGTATTTACTCCTTAATCGTACTTCGTGTATTTACCCCTTAATTGTACGTCGTGTATTTACCCCTTAATCGTACGTCGTGTATTTACCCCTTAATCGTACGTCGTGTATTTACCCGTTAACCGTACGTCGTGTATTTACCCCTTAATCGTACGTCGTGTATTCACCCCTTAATCGTACGTCGTGTATTTACCCCTTAATCGTACGTCGTGACGTCGTGTATTTACCCCTTAATCGTACGTCGTGTATTTGCCCCTTAATCGTACGTCGTGTATTTACCCCTTAATCGTACGTCGTGTATTTACCCCTTAATCGTATGTCGTGTATTTACCCCTTAATCGTACGTCGTGTATTTACCCCTTAATCGTACTTCGTGACGTCGTGTATTTACCCCTTAATCGTACTTCGTTCATTTACCCCTTAATCCTTGTCGGTGATGACTTTGTTATCTCATGGCAGTACACTTCAACACTTAGATAACGACATATAGTAAAATAAAGAACTATCCCTATTTGTGAGTCGGGGGATATTTTGATACTCTGTGATGATTGGTTTCTACAGCATCAAACAAACAATTGCAATTGCTTGCTATCCTTTGGTATGTACGCTAATCTATCGCAAAGTACTTTCCACCAGATCTAACAGACCCAGCTACCCAATCACTGTTGGATGGACAGGGGGGTCAGAAAAAATCTCGACTGCACCCGGAATAAATTTCGCTCGCTTGACGTGTGAAACGAGTGCTCTACCAACTCAGCTATCGGTACCCGAGCAAAGTAAGTGAAAGTGAATTGTTTTTTGCCGCCCTCGAGATATTCGATACCGTAGACGATTATTATCTTGATTTTTAAAAAAATGTAATATACGTAATATCAGAGGGAGCGGTGTGTGAGAGGGATGAATGCAAGGAGCGTGTGTGTATGTGTGTGTTTTGTGTGTGTGTTTGTGTGCTTGTGTGTTTGTGTGATATGTATCTAATTTCTGTGTTGCGCCGGGTTGTTGGGAGTGTCATAAATCGTGACGAAGGCCGACCTTCTATTGACGGCACAACACACACGAGACATAGACAACAAACCATAGTCGTTCCGAAAAAAAGTGTGCTCGATTTATAGCATTGCCCGTTTTTTGTGAGCTGTGAAGTAGGACAAGTACAGAGAAAACTTAATTTGTGAGAGATCCCAAATTGTAGTGTTCACTTTAGTTGGTCTCGTGTGAAGTGTGATGCTTGTCTAGTGCTATGTGATTTCTTCCTTTTGTCCTTATCGTAGGGTTGTCTTTCTCGGGGCTTGTATCTGAGAATTTGTCATGATGATGGTGATGATGATACGATGATGAAGAATAACATGATGAGAGATATATGGGACACATTCCACGGAAAACTTTAGCAAAAATAAGTCCAAGGACCTGCGTTCAGGTCAAAGTCGAGCGGTTTAACCGGTGGATAAGACGTTGCCCCTTCCTTCAATAGACAGTCCATTTAAAGCTAAGAAATATGAGATTCATTTTTTTATATGACTCGGACAACGTTGTGAACTCTACAATGAGAGAGATGTCCCAAAAAAGGCCATATTAAACGGCACACTGACGAAACCATTATTGAAATTGGAAGAAACCTTACAATGGACAATTTTTATCACAAACCTCAAACTGACATTTTACACCTGCTCACCAACAAGACTACCCTGGTGGGCACAGTGAGAGTTTGATTTGTTAATTCTTCCCCCCTGAGTTCTAACAAGGACACATTGTATGAAAAGGCGAGTCAACATTCGTCTTCAAAAATAAATTCAGTCTTGTTTGATACCTGTTTAAAAAAGCAAACCAAAAACCCAAACATGCTGTACTCCTAAGCACAACGCACCACTAAGCCTCTCGGGATAATATATATGCCTGCGTCCTCTTTACGTTACTGGGTTGGTGGCCATCTTAGTGTATCTAGAACGGCTGTCACACACCCCGGCTACGTCTTTCGAAAATGTGTAGCAAACCTTGCAGTTGATTTGACATTTTTCAAAGGCTTTTATATCCTTAATCATGTAGAGATCCCATGCAGTACAAGCGTACTCCAAAATAGGTCTCACAAGTTCATGTTCCAACTGCTGGGTGTTATTTAAGTGACTCCAAAGTGCGTTATACCATTTACATGTCTAAGTGTTTGGGCCAACAATTTGGAGTAAAACCTCAATGATTTTACTCGGTGAAGATTGACATCACAGAGCATTTTGCAGGATAGAAATTAATTTGCAATGAGTTTAACTACTGTATCAGAGAGTCTAATTCTGACTGCAGAACATTTGCATCGTCGTAATCTTCTATCGTCCTGAATAATAGACTGTCGTCTGCGAAAAGTTTTGTGTATTAAATATAATTTTGCCAAAGTCATTAATAAAAATAAGGAAGCAAAGAGGTTCCAATAGAGTTCCCTTAGGCACTCCAGATAGCACTCACCATTTTTCTCCTGTTTTTCCATCAAGCACCACCTCTTTTGTCCGATCAGTAGTAGTAGTAGTAGTAGTAGTAGTAGTAGTAGTAGTAGTAGTAGTAGTAGTAGTAGTAGTAGTAGTAGTAGTAGTAGTAGTAGTAGTAGTAGTAGTCGGAGTAGCAGTAGTAGAAGTAGAAGTAGTAGTATTATACGTCGGTGATGAGTTCATGTTTTTGTCTTTATTTCTAGTGAGTTTTAAGGCGATTGTAACATTTTTGGTAATTTCAGCACTAGCAAAAATGAAGCTAGCAGGATAAAATTTCTAGAGTGAAGGTAGAAGCAAAAGAAAAATTTAGACATTCGGAGCTTGCTTAATTAGGGAACAAAGTAACATATCCGTGTATCCTTTTGACATTACATGAGGATCCCATCTATGCACAAACACAGAATTACGCAATGAAGGATATAATAAAATATTTACATAGTACAATGAACTCAAAATTTAAAGCAAACATAAAACTACGATAATATGATTTTAAAGGGAAAACCATACTAGCTCTCCAAACAAAAGGAACTAAACATTTGACTGCCACCCTCTCAGCTAAGGATCCCTAACTGAAAAGAAAAAAAAAGAGAAATGTCAAATGAGAACAAATACAGATATAATGACGAAAAGAAAAACAGATATAGAGGGATAGATGACACAGCAAGTGACCTATCTTCCCTCCAGAAGATCTTAAATGACCCTACCCAACCCTGTCAAGGATGAGTACAGGAAGAGTGCGATCCACCAGATGATGTCTTCGAAGTTGTAATACGCGCCCCGATTATATCGGTCTCATTACGGTCTGTTTATAATAGGAGCCCATATTACAATATCGAATTGATAAGTACAGCAACATTTTGGACGTTGTGATGACGGTTAATTCTTTTCTTTGTTACCCAGTTAGTCCATAATATGGTATTATACCTGATTGAGCAAACTGAAGAAAATTGATTTTGAACTTAAAATAATCAAAATGAGAAAAGAATAAAAAATCAAATAGAGTCATTAATTTTTACTCCTACTATATGAGTAAGCTTGATAACGTGAGTGGAGCAATCAGTTATATTGATAATAAAAAGAAAAGATTTATGTAGGGAGGTGCCAGAAGACAATAATAATAGAGAACAAACACTATTAGAGGCGATGAGAGTTTAACCCGAGACGTTCGGAAACGTATCTATGTTACCCACTGCCTCAAAGGGGTATTGTGTCTAGGTGAACTAAGAGCACCCCGTTTAATTTCGATTTTTAGCCTCATATTATATGGAAAAAGGGCTGTGGACCCATCCCTTAGAAATATAACACTGGTAGTTAATTCTGATTCACAAATTCTTATATCACAATAAATCTCGCTCATCTTTATCAGCATTTCAATTCCAAATTCACTTTTAAGGGTTTGATTCACCCTGAGATAATATCGTTTCCAGACGGTGGGTCACATAATCCTCATTGTCTTCCGGCACTTCTTTACTCACTTCATTTTGTGAGTTTAGCTTGAAATCATATACCCATCCCTAAATAAAACCGTTTTGAGAAGGTTATTCACACTGACGATCTTTGATCTGCATTTAGAAGGAACTCAAGGTAAATTAGAATGCATACAATGGCAAACTTAATGTGATTTGACAAGCGAAATATTTGACAGGTAGTAGACGCTTCTACGGTGTTTCAGTTGCCAAAATGGAAATTTGATATAATACACGGATGTGCAAAAACAACATTACACTTGTATTGAGTCAATTTATTTGAGTTTGAAAAGATACAATTGGACAACAGTTATATCACAAAATTGAATATTATCGTAATTATAACGTGAGCCAATTATTTATTTTATTTATTTTTAAGAGTTTTACGGCGCTGGGACACATTTAGGTCATATCCGTGCCAGTTAAAAGGGAAAGATATGAGCTATAGATTTGATTGAAAGCATAAGAGAAAAATTAAGACAAAGGGGAATGGTTCAAATAGAGATCAGATGTAGATTCCAAGAGGAATCTGTCCGTGTACTTAGTTTGAGATTACCTAAAAATCTCACCAAGATACATAAACACAGGTCCCCACAAAGATGAATACTCTCAAGTGTTTACAAACCGATACATATATATATATATACATGTATATACGTATTTATATATATATATATATATATATATACATATATATATATATATATATATATATATATATATATAATTATTTTAAAAAAAATGAAATACTACATGATAAAGGGATGATTTACAAGGAAAAATATCTCCCAAAACTATAACTATACATTTGACAGTTTCCCTCCAAGCCAGGGTCTTCGGCCAGGGTCAGGACATATACTAAGAAATCTTATTCAAAGAAACGACAGAAAGCAATTGGAAACAGATCTAAGGGGATAGAAGACAGAAACTACCTCTCTGACCACTGTAGGATGTCAGGAACTCCGCCCAGTTACATGAGCCAAAAATCAACAGCAGACATGCATACTCATACAAGTAACGACGACCCAAAGAACACCGGTTGGGTTTCACTGTGTGAGAAAAAGAGAAAAAGTTTGAGGAAACAAATTCAGTACCGCGTATGGCACCACTATTTTGTATCACTGCTCGAACAATCTCACCATATATTTTATCATGGGGGATCGTAAGTATTTCTTGCTTGGCTCTGTTGTTTATTTGTTACGCGCCAACTGGAAGCTTTTTTGTTTTGTGCCCTCACAATTTTTTATTATTCACTGTATTTATTTACTTCCCATTTTTGGATTTTCTCACTGGTGTTTAACGGCCAGGTACTCATCTTTTAAATGAGTACGGTGAGAGAATGTGAATAAAGAACCTTTTCCAATGATTTAACTATGCGCTGAGCGAGGTCGGCCCGGGACTTTCCGACCGAACGCGAATGTCATACCACTAAACCACATAACCGCATTACCATTATTGCTTGTAATATATCGTGCTCATTATGGTTTCGTTCTGGAATATCGGATCATTCACTGTTTGAATTGAAGTTTCCATCTCAATGGTCGACGGAAGGAATGTAATGAATGGGAATTAACTACGTAATTATTATGGTATTTGCAGTAACCACACAATTATGTCCTCTGTATTGTTTCTTTGAATTGAAGAGTGAATGCCCTTGATTGTTTATTCTTGGATCCATGTTACACACATGTCATTACAGACAGAACGTCAACATAGCATTGCGCACGCGTCTCTCTTATCAACTGAGGAAATCTATTGTTTGGTTAATGAGGTATCACTATTTGTATTTTTCAAAATGCTATTGTATACATACTTTTAAAAAAATAAAAATATAACCAAATAAAATATTATGATTAATTGTTTACCTGTATGTGTTGCAAAAAATGAAATATAAAGAGGAATGCACCCAAGATTAAGATTACCCGCCATGAAATCACTGTCGTCATGGTTCGGAAACTCAGACTAAAAGATCGCTGAATAATGATTTAACTGGTGCATCCCTATAAACATTCCTACGCAGGTAACGAGTCCAAAGTCGTACGGTGCGCCTTGCGGACACCGCTCTCAAAAAGCCTGATTTGGGACCCATTTGCTATGGTTCTTTATATTCCTGGCAATTGTATCTGCTCCCACTCTGGTGCAGCCTTCGCGTAATTCCGATACGGATCCCATTTCTTATCAGACGCCAAGCGTCTCAGAGATTTTCTCTAAGTAAAATGGAGAAAGTTATGAAGGACGGCGATCACCCCCCTCACAAATATATTAAGTCCTCCATGTCGCCTCATATCTAGAAAAACAAAGACAAACACGCCACCTTAATTCATTTATGCAAAATGGTGTTCGAATTTTTAACGCGGAACTGTGATTTAAATCTAATTTTTTTTTTTTTTTAATTTACATACACAAGTTTGGACTAGAGGCCAGAGGTATTAGTAGGGGGAATTAGGTCCAAAAAACCATTGAATTGTGCAAACAGGGTTGAAAGCATGAAAATTACATATGTTGTAGAATATGACAAAAGCCTATAATTTATGATATAGAACCACTCTGAGAGATAAGTATTAGTTGAGATACAAGGTTTTTAAGATTAGAAAATTTTGAAATGGACGACAAAAATGTATTTCATTGTTATTGTATAAACATTCGAGGCAAGCCGACCCAAGGTTGTTTTACGTCATCCTTTGGATTCCTATTGGTGACTATTTTTAGCGTCGAAGCGGATGTTTTCTTTTCCCTTTACTTTCGATTCACGAACCATACAAATGATTTAATCGTAAATATTATTCAATTCCACTTGTTTTAAAGGACGTCTAGCGATCAATATTCTATAATGTGAGATTTGTCTGCATCTGATTTAATAAGTTTAATCAATTGCTCTAAAACGGACGGGCAGACGGGAAGACGAGCAGAATGGTAGACAAAACAGACTAGCAGAACACAGCTCAATAAATGCCGATAACCGGTGTTGACAAATGACAGTGATCATTCTCCCCTCCTCCTGTTTTCATTTCTTTCCAAAAATACTGCTATAATCATTTTAAGTCAAACTTGATGTCAGTAAAGAGTCAGCATACCACTTACATTGCTATAATTATCATCATTATCATCATCATCAACCACTATGATGCTGTATTGTGGCAAGTTATTTACTTTAAGTTATTTACCGGAAAGGGACACAGGGAGAATGTTCTATTTGTACTGTTGTGTCCTTATGTAAGGCACTGCACACATTTTGCCTGATGATGAGGGATCTTTAACAGAAAGAACGGAAGAGAGAGAGAGAAAGAGAGAGAGAGAGAGAGAGAGAGAGAGAGAGAGACAGACAGAGAGAGAGACAGAGAGAGAGAGAGAGAGAGAGAAAGAGAGTTATGAAAGAATATTGCATATGCCTAATAAAGGAATGTGCATGATTTCAGATACACATACAATAGCAAAAAGAACTGCTCCCAGAGACTGGGACAAGGGTTTGGCATGCCAACAAGATAACACAGACCGTTTATAATCTCCCTCTAAGTCGAGGACACCTGGAGGTATGACAAAGGGCAAGGCTGTGAAACTCTTTTTGAAGATTTAACACAATTCAATTCTTTGGTTTGTGATGAAAACAAGAAGGATGTATCTATTTTTTTTTAATTCATCAGAAAAAAATGAGATTATTGAAAGCTTAAAACAAAATGATGCTAAGTGGCATAAGTATTGTCGTGTAAAATTTAATGCCAAAAAAATTAGGCGATTAGAATTAAAGAAATCTAAAAGAATTGCCCTACAAGAATTCCAAACTTCGTCATTTGACTTGGAGGAGTCACCGAATGAATATATTTCGCAACCCACGAGAATAATGAGACAACGTTCAAAATTAGAGATTGGCTATGATAAACAAACGTGCTTTTTTTGTAAAAACATGGAATCGGAAGTACTCCATTCTGTAATGACAACAGATATGGAAGAAAATATTCGTGAAATAGCGTAATCTATAACAGATTCTGATATGTTGTCATTTATTGCCGGAGGAGATTTAGTCGCTCAGGAGGCACACTACCGCCCTATACCATAAAATTTGTCAGTCACAATACTTAAAAAAACAAGCTTGAAAAGATGTCAGTGCTGATGATACTAATGATGTCACAGTTCTTGAAAGAAGTCTAGCTTTTGCAAACATTATATCTTTTATAGAAGAGAACCCTGCAACAAATGTGACGATCGACATGAACCACTGTGGAGCTTATCTCCAGAATTGTCAAAAGTGTCCCAAAAACTCATCAAATGTTCATGTAAGAGAGAATGTATCGGCACCCGATGCAAGTGTTTAAGGTCCGGTTTGCCTTGCACGGACTTGTGTAGATGCGGGTTGTGTGTTTTTTTTTTTTTTTTGTTTTTTTTTTTGGGGGGGGGGGGTGAGGGTGAGTGTTAGGTCAGTACAGTGATGAGTAAAGTTCTCTCTCTCCGCCTCTCTCTCTCTCTCTCTCTCTCTCTCGCTCTCTCTCCGTCTCTCCCGCTCACTCCCACTCCTTGCTCCCCCCTCTCCCTATTTTATCTACAAGTTAGGTTAGTACGTACAGTAATGAGTAAAATTTTATCTCTCTCTATCTCTCTCTCTCTCTCTCACTCCCTCTCTCCCCTCTCCCGCTTTTGTCTACTAGTTACAACACGAAATAACCATCAGTTAGGTATCGTAAATGGTTACTGTGTATTTAAAATTTTAGAACGCACATTGCATTGTGGTTATTTCCTCGAATAAGTAATGCTATATAGGAAAAAATAAAAGTGATAAAAACGCACTGTTATGATAAATTGCCAGAGTCGTTCTATATCAGGTGTTATTTATACGGGTCATAGCTACCTATATGCCAATTTTCAGGATTTCAACCCCAATGTGCACAGTTTAGCCTAATTTTCCCTTATACAATGAATATGAAGAAAATATATATTTTTACACAGTTATTTCCCTTGTATAATATAGCTTTAATAGGTAAAATCTAAGGCCTTAAACCGATACGTTATGACTGATTGCCAGGGTGGTTCTTTATGAGATGTTTTTTCTATGTGTCTTAGCAACCTTATGCAAATTTTCATGCTTTCAACCCGAATTTGCACGGATTCAGCCTAATTCCCCCTACTATATGGTCTATCTCAATGTATCAAATTAATACATAACGTGTCGCTATTGGTTCATTGGTTGTATAATTTTTACATTTTTGTGAATTTGCATATATATATATATATATATATATATATATATATATATATGTGTGTGTGTGTGTGTGTGTGTGTGTGTGTGTGTACAAATTGCGCTTAGGGCGACATTTGGTCGACTTAAGTTGTGTTTTTCATGAAAATTGTCATTATGGCGACAAGTTTCTGGTCACCATAAGGTCAAGCTCATTTACTCAAGAATTAACATCTGGACTCCCATCGTTGGGCCATGGAAGTAAGGAAGAATATCAAAAGAACACCTCACATTGATGCTGTGCATTTATGTTTGCTGTGGTACTTAATATTTCTGTATTTGTATTGGGGTCGTTATGACGACTACATGATAAAACTGCGTTGAGACGACCTCTAGATAATGCTAAAATTAAATATGAAAACGAGCATATGTTTATGTGAATTTTTTTAATGCGTATATCTTATAATTGTAGATTATCATAAACTAGTTGAAATTTGTGATTAAATAATTAATTTGTTATTGACGTTTTTCATTTTCGGGCACAGATATACAAAATCCACTTTATCGCCAGTGTGAGGTGTTGGAGACTTGCGTTCTCGGTCTGCGCTCAGTTTCGTTCCTTTCAAGTTAGTTGTTGTAGTAGTAGTAAGCTTCGCAGTTCGAATGACGCTTTCTGAGAAATGTGTGATTCAGTCATGGTCGATATGTATAGCTGCTCTCTCCATCCATGTTGTTAATTGTTTCCACTGTCTCGGTCCTGTCCCAGAGTTTTTAGGGAGTCAAGATCTTATTGTGACTTTAGTACGGAGGACACTGCAGTATTTCTTAGTTCTTCAGGGATTAAGCCGGCCTCATCTGAATTGAGAAATGTTGGATATGTATAGAGATCCTGGTTCAGGGTAGTTACAATATTGATGTTGGTGGTCTCCCTACATATTTGTTGCCATGAAGGAAATATTTTGTCATTAAAGTATGGGCAGGGATGTTATTTTCTCGGCCTAAGATGTGACCAAATAGCCTCCATCACTGTTTTTTTTACTATTGTACTTAGGTGCTGGACCCAGGTTTTTTCATAGAGATCAGTATTTGTAATAGTCTCTGGCCAATAGATTTCTATTACGCGACGTGATTTTTTGCTGTGATATGAATCGAGATTTTCTAAGTTCTTTTTTGTGAGCCCTCAATGTTAATAACTTGGTGTCCCGTCTTAAAGACGGCAGATAGAAATATATATATATATATTATATATATATATATATATATATATATATATATATATATATATATATATATATATATATATACATGGACAGATCAATAGATAGGTGGATTGTTGGATAGATGGAGATATTTAGATTGACATATAGAAATATAGAGATATAAACATCGACGGATTGATAGATAGACAGATAGATGGATTGGTGGATAACTGGAGATATGTAGATTGACAGAAAGATCGATTTATATATATGTAAAATGTAACATCTTTTTGGGTCATGGTCGCTTTAGACAAGGGTCGCTATAGAGATGGAAAATAATGAGAAAAACTCTAAGATGTCAACAGAGAAGATTTCATGGTTGTTTGGTTGAGGTGGTTGTGAAGTAAGGATTGACTGTATTATTGATATTATTTATATTGTTAATATTTTATTATTCTTATTATTATAATATAATAATAATATTATATTATTATTTATTATTATTATTATTATTATTATTATTATTATTATTATTATTATTATTATTATTATTATTATTATTATTATTATATTATTATTATTAATTATTATTATTATTATTATTATTATTATTATTATTATTATATTATTATTATTATTATTATTTATTATTATTATTATTATTATTATTATTATTATTATTATTATTATTATTATTATTATTATTATTATTATTACTGCCATTATTATTTTTATTACTGCCATTATTATTTTTATTATTATTATTATTATTATTATTATTATTATTATTATTACTGCTATTATTATTATTATTATTATTATTATTATTATTATTATTATTATTATTATTATTATTATTATTATTATTATTATTATTAATTATTATTATTATTATTATTATTATTATTATTATTATTATTATTATTATTATTACTACTATTATTATTATTATTATTATTATTATTATTATTATTATTATTATTATTATTATTATTATTATTATTATTATTGTTATTATTATTATTATTATTATTATTATTATTATTATTATTATTATTATTATTATTATTATTATTATTATCATTATTACTACTATTATTATTATTATTATTATTATTATTATTATTATTATTATTATTATTATTATCATTATCATCATCATTTTTATTATTAATATTAATTCAGGTTTCAATTGCCATGTAGTGGCTTAACTTCCAATGTGTAGTAGGGCTCTGTGATTTATTGGAATGGCACTCGCTCTCGGGTCGAAAGGTCCTGGGTTCAAGTTTCGCTCGGCGCATAGTTGAGTCCTTGGAAAAGACTCTTTGCTCACATTCTCCCACCGCACTCATGTATAAAATGAGTACCTGGCCGTGGACAGCTTTGTTTCTGTCGAAAGGAAATGTAATATTGTTTAACAGGCATCATGTGTCGTCCTAAATGTTAAGTATTGATGTTGGCTGAACACGGTGAGAGAATGCGAGTAAAGACCCTTTTCCAAGGACTCAACTATGCGACTCAGAGCGGGACTTGAACCCTTTACTCTCCGATCCGAAGGCGAGTGTCATACCACTAGACCACATAGCGGTACAATTAACACGTAGAACGAGACATGATGCCTGTTAAGCGATATCACAATTTATTTCCGACTGAGCTTTAGCTTTGAACTTTCTTTTATATAGCTCAATATCCACAAAACGTGCTCAACGCGCTTTACAAATGCTCCCTGACCAATAGCAACATGTAACATGTAGTACGAGACATCACACCTGTAAGGAGATATCATTTTTTTTTTTTCGACAGGGGCAACGCTGTTTACGGCCAGGTATTCATTTTACTCCGGAGTTCGGTGCGATTTTTTGAGTAAAAAGTCTTTTCCAAGGACTCAACTATGCGCCTTTGAAAGGGATTCGAATCCTTTACCTTCCGATCCGAAGGCGAGTGTCATACCGCTAGACCACATAGCCACACAATTAACCTGTAGGACGAGACACGACGCCTGTTAGGCAATATCACAATTTACTTTCAACAGGGACACCGCCAGGTACTCATTTTACACCTGAGTTTGAAGATGTTTTGTACCAAATTCGGTGCTTTCATCACCAATTCCCACGGTATTATTAAGCTAAAAGGGCAAGGAAGTCGTGACGTCACGCAAACAACTCTTCCGGTTCCAAACTCATTGGAAGTGCTATGTTACCAGTCCTTCAAAGGACCAATCACGAATTGGCGACATATCATTGAATCATAAGGTGCCAATTACTTCTTTAAGTAATGTATCAATGTTTTTATTGTTTATGTTTATTGGCTGAATATATTCTCTCTTCTAATTTTGGTATTTTGGTGCTTTCATCGCCGATGTCTACAATATTGTTAAGCTAATATGGCAGAGAAGTATTGAAGTCACGCTATCAATTCTTCCGGTTCCAAAATCATTAGACGTATTATGTTTCCAGTCCTTCAGAGGACTAATCACGAATAGGTTACATATTATTGAATCATAAGATGCCAATTACTTCTTGAATCCTTTCCTTCCCAGCCATTTTCAGAATTATCCCCACCCATCACAAAAATTGTTTTTTCTTACTCAAACAGAAATGCAACAAATACATTCTATGCATAACATTGATCAGCAAAATGAACTCTACAACACAGTGCCGCATTTTTATAGCTATAATAAAACATTTTTCTTTAAATTGTGTGATTTACAAAAGAATTCAGAATGATAAAAGTGCTGGTTGGATCGTAACGAATGGGACGATTTTCCTATGGTTGGTAAAGACAGAGTTAAGTCATCATCATCATCATCATTGCCTTTTTCACCCTGGGTCACAGACAAACAGTTTCCATCCGTCTCTATCCTGGGCTAACTTTTAAAAAAATCTCATTCCATGTCTTATCACTTCTCTGTATATCAGCTTCTTTAATTCCTCTCCATGTTCCTCGTGGCCTTTCCCTTGATCTTCTGCCCTGATGGTTCCAGTCCAATAATTCGAAGCTGGGTGTTTGGTGAAGACGTCATCAGATCAGCAGAGTCCTTTCGGCTTTGTCTGTTGTCCTTCATATATTCTGTCATTCCAGAAACTCTTCGGTCGCCCACGCTGAAAAAAAGGATTTGGTTTGTCTGTCTGCGTTAAGTAATGTATTGTTTTTATTGGGGTTTTCTTATTGGCTGAATATATTCTTGCTTCTTATTTTTGTATTTTGGGTCCTGTACATGTTTTCTATAATGGCAGTGTCATTTTCATCTCTATCTATTTTACTTAAAGGGTTAATCAGCTTTTTGTTGTTTACAGTGTCGAATGCCTTGGAGTAATCAATAAAACCGTGACTTTGTAACTGATAAACAGAATTTATATTCAGAGTAATAGAGATGACGCAGGGTGTAGTTGTGAATGGCAGAAACATCAATAAATTGAGGTATGCAGACGATACAGTACTGCTGACTGTCACATTAATAATGATTCACATGCATTTTTATTAAAGTTTTATTGTATTAAGAACTGAGTTCATCTCACTCCAGTTATATTTCGGTATGCTTAGAAAAACTTTACCTTCTAATATTAGATCATCTTTTCTTTTAGTAGCCTTCTCTTTGAATTCATTTCACATAAGTGAATACTTTTCGTTCTACTTTCTGTCACGTAGCCACTTATTATAAAAGCTGATCGATTTATTCTTCCTCACTCACTTCTCTCAATAACCTATGTATGCACTGACGGCCAAATCGCTCTCCTCCTCATATAATTTATATTTTAAACATTTTTATCTTGCTTTCGGGACTTGGTCAGAAATCCAGTATTTGATTCTAATATCAAGACGCCGGAACTTCACCGTTTACCTTTGCCAGCCACTGGCAGGAGTGTTGTTATATGACGTCAACAAGCAAATCCTCTGCCTGGGAGTAGGACCTCACGACTCTACACAACGTTAAACTCAAGATCCAGAAGTTATGTAATATTGTCATCTTATCATTTGTAACTCTGTGATAATTATTTACTTATAAGAACATTCATCTCATTAAATGTCGCCTTTCTTTATTTCCATCAGCTTAAATCAATTCGTCATTTGTTCCCTATTTTAAAAAGTAACTAGCAAATTCTGGTGGCCTTATTTTTCACATCATTATTTTATGAATGTAGTCGAGTTAGCTCTTAAGCACTCATTTAGACCATGACACTGACAACAAACAAAAAAGACCTTCAGAAACTAGTAGCTAAAACCATCAAAATAAGTAATACGTATGGACAGAAAATTAATATACAAAAACCGAAAATAATGGTATTCACTCGAGCAGAAGATAAAGCCATTATAACAGTAGATAGAACAGGAATAGAACAAGCACAGGCTTATAATACCCCGGCCAGTACATCACAGAAGATGGCAGATTTATTACCGAATGTCAAAAGAAGAATCAGCATTGCCAAAACAAACTTCATGAAAATGAGAAAAATCCTCACTAGATTAAAACGATAAACAAAAACAATAGTGCGTATGCCTGTGAAACATGGACCATAACGAAGGAGATAGAAAGAAAAATTGATGCCTTTGAGATGTGTATATACCGCAAAGTTCTGAAAGTAACATGGGCCAGAGAGAAATGAAACATTCTGGTTCTAATTGATGCAGCCCAAAGGTCCAAAAAGCGGTCGGCAGAAGCTAAAATGAAAAAAACGGAACTATTTTGGACACGTTTGAAGACATCCAAAAAATCGGTGCTAGAGGGAAAAGTAGCTGGCAGAAAGGCACACGGAAGTCCTGGATAGGAAATATGGATGCAACAACTGGTGAAAAGATAATCGACTGCTGCGTAATGGCCCTTGAGCGTGAAGACTGACGTTCCATGACATTCAACCTCTGTAGGGAGACAGAACTCTGGTAAGGTAAGGTATTGGCCGAATAAGGGTTTTGAGCATGAAACGTTCCGTGTTTGGTATTTTCTTCACTTTGGAAGCTGTTTGATATATTATTCATTTTTGTTTCGTTCAAAACGACGTTCTCTTATTTACAGGCCTGATAGCCCAAATTGTCATGGACTCATTGATGCAATGGAAATACTCTCAAACCGACGCGATATATTGTCCACTACAACGATGTTGAATCAAGCCCATAATCCCGTTCGGTTATCAGACCTGCAATTATACGTACTTCGGTTCAAAATCTCTTTACAATAGTAATAATAATATTTAGAAAAACAAACGTGAGATTTTATAGAGAGCAATATCCACTAAACGTGCTCAAAGCGCTTAACAAGGAGTCACTAGCTAACAGCTACACTTGGCATGTAGGACGAGACACGGCACTTGTTAGGCGGTATTAAAACTCTTTCGGACAGAGACTGCGCTGTTAAGGGGCGGTTTGGGTCTTTTCTTTTAATAAAAATTAATTAATAACCAATATTGGACGGTTTTAATCATTCTGTATCATCAATATAGTTTAAAAAGCAACATTTATGGTGAAAAAGTTTAATTATATGTGTTGATACCCATTTTGCGAACTAATTTGGGGGTCTGAAATAAAAAAAATATATATAACAATCGCTTGGCCCACGTTCCACAAAAACTAATGAAGGAATGACCTCCATATTCTTCCCTCTTGTCAACATTGTACCATAGTGCGTCACCATAGACAGATTTTAAGGCTTAGCTTATGTAATTTTTATTAGAACATTACAAAGTTGAGAATCAAAATGTTATGACAAAATTGATGTTAAATATTCAGAATTAGGATTATTATTCAAAATTCACATATCTTATCAAAAAATATCTCTATGGCGACATACTACATTATCTATGTGATGACTGTGGAAGTTTTCAGACAATTTCATTGAATAGATTCTGAGAAACGTTTGACACAGTATCCCATACTCATAGAAAAATGACATATCGAGAAAATAGCAAAATAGCTTCCCGTTTTTCAAACTTTTCCCTACTACCTGTACCATTTTCGACTGTGGTTTTTCGTGCCTTTATAGTCTAATTTAAGAATTTGGATTCCTATTATATCTTTTCTAAGATAATAAAATATCATTTTCCACCAAAATCTCAAAACCGCCCCATAGCGGCCACGTACTCGTGTTCCGTCACACTACGCTCAGAGAATATGAGTAAAGGGCATTTTCCAAGGACTAAACCATATATAAAGATCTTTAATTGAATAAATTTCTTGAAAACAAAGTTTTGTTGCCAAAGCTTGTACATAAAGGAGTTTAAATAATAAATTTAATGTATTTAAAGAACAAATTGGTCATTTTGAGGGTAGTTATAATGCCTACTGTGTTGTTATTACCCCTGAAAAGTTCGAATGTTTCCAATTCCAAGTAGACAGGTCTGATAAAATTGATGTACCTCACGGTTGTCTACATAACTAAAATAAATAATAATAATTTATTGCATCCCAAAAAGGAAACTTTTTTAACAGTCGTGTTATAATTTACACAGTAAGATAGTTGAAATATGTATATAAAAATAAGGAGCAGTTCAACAACCCAGAGCCGCGTATGTATGAGTTGAACTATAGGTGCTATGCTATGTCACGGTCACAGGGAATCCACATATTGGGACCAAGGACGTCTGTTCCTGGCTAGAGTCACAATTTCGTCAATGGGCATAGAATCCAGCCCATGTAGTAGAGTGCCTGCTGGTCTAGTTGTCGAGCTCTTCAAGTAGGCAATAAAAGTTAGACGCAGGAGGCGTATGATATGCCCCGCAAATCGGAGCCTGCCATTCATCACTGTTGTTACCAGGTCGAGTTCGGGACGTTTTGCGGTTTCTCTGTAGTGCTCTCCCGTAATGATGGAAAGGCATCGGCTGTTGAA
>NC_088368.1:39759032-39761532 GCF_034508935.2 Berghia stephanieae | reverse complement strand
AAGGGATAGGCATCAGCATCATCATAATCGTTACCATCATCATCATCATCATCATCATCATCATCATCATCATCATCATCCCCATCATCATCATGGTCATCATCACTATCATCATCATGGTCATCATCACCATCATCATTATCATCATCATCATCATCATCATCATCATCATCATCATCATCATCATCATCATCATCATCATCATTATCATCATCATCATCATCATCATCATCATTATCATCATCACCACGACCACCATGACCCACAGTGATAAGTAATACTATATTTGATTTACTTGTTTACCTACAGTAATCTGATTTTACTGATTTTGTTGATTCACCTTTGCTTATATGGTGTGTGTGTGTGTGTGTGTGTGTGTGTGTCTGTGTGTCTGTGTGTGTGTGTTTTCATGAGTGTGTGGAGCGTCGGATCCATCTGTAATAGACAACTAGATAACCATGCCTCTCGGACAGTTGTCATAATGTAGTCCATGGCACTGATTGGTAAACATAGCAAACTACACAGGTTTTAGTATCGATGGTATAAGTAAAATACCCACTGTTCTACCGCTCGATCAGTTGAATCAACACAGAAAACAACGAGAGAAACTTTAACGTTTATAATCTGATCGAGATAATCGTGTGATATCAAGTCACCTATTTTGTGGTGTAGAAAAAACAATAACAATGATCAGAGAGATGTCGATTTTATTCAAGCTATTATTTGTAAATAGCCAACTATGTTTGTCCGAGCACTGGTGAAGATATTTCACGAATTCCATGTTTTGATTGGTCAAAAATCCACTGGTTAATTCTAACGGTCAACGAGCATTTTATCCATTAGGAAGTGAGCGCTAGCCTATATAATCGACTATCGTCTTGTTATGTCATGTTATATAAGCAATGCAGTCGTCCAACCTCCTGACATATTTTTAATTGGGCTCTCTTCTTTGCTTTGTGTCCTTGAGTAAGACAGATAACTCTATTCAACTCCAACTCCAGTAAATAATTTTAAACGTAATTTCTCATACAGAGCAATATTTTACATACTGTGCATAAATCGCATTAAAAGGGGGAGAACAAGCCGTTAGCTTCAACGACACTTGGCGTATAGAGCAAATTATAACTTCTGCTTGGTGTCATGCTTTTGAATTTATTCGACAACGACAAGGGTGTTATTAATATGAAACTCGTGTATGGTGAGAAAGTGTTAGTTAAGACTTTTCCATAGATCAACGTGACGTATTTGATAAAACCCCGGCCATTTATTTACCACTTTCTCAAACTGCTCATACTTAAATTAAATAGGATTTTAGTTTAGATACACATGACCTACTTATCGATTTCGTGGATGAGACCATCAGGGGTGAGAATGACTGGTCACAAAAAAAGGAAAAAATTTTCATCATGAAGATCATGGCCCATCCATGCGACCATAACCTATAAATTTGAATTTCACTAAAATCAGGGGTGAAAATGACTGGTCACTAAAAAGGAGGAAATTTTTCAGCGCTAAGATCAGAAGCATCCATGCAAAAATAACCTATAAATTTAAATTTCATTAAAATATATTGTGATGCAATCCAAAATGTGTCTCGCAGCAATTTCTGACACCACTCGGAGGAATTTCAAAAACTGAAAGTGTGATTATAACATGGTGGTTGTAGTAATGGTAGTCGTAGGTATGATGATGTGGTGGTGGTTGTAGTAGTTGTGGTAGGGACGATGTGGTGATGGTTGTAGTAGTAGTGATAGTCGCCACTCTCCCTTATTCACAGATTCACTAATGCCCACCTCCATTGTTTCAAGTTGACCAGAGACGCCAACTTAAAATTTGGCTCACATAAATTTCAGAAACAATTCCGAAGAATTTCAATGCTTAAACAGGAATTTCTGCAAACTAAATATAATCTATTGAGATCTATAATCATCCCAATACCCCTTGTTTCAAATCAAGTAAAGTTCCAAAACCAATTTCATTATGACGTATAAAATATAAAAATGAATGGTAGGGTGGTGGTAATAATGATATGATGGTGGATGTTGTACTGGTGGCAGTAATGATAATGATGATGTATGTGGTTGTGGTGGTTGCAGAAGTGGTGGTGGTGATATTGCTGTGTTGGAGGAGGCTGTAGTGTGGTGGTAAGGATATATGGTAGTGGTTGTTGTTTTTTAATGGTGATAGTGTTTTGATGTCGTCGTCGTGGTGGTGGTATTGATGGTGATGATGATGATGTGGTGGAGGTGGTTGTAGTAGTAGTAGTGGTGGTCCTTCATGAAATGATGTGTGGCGATGGTGGTGGTTGTAGTAGTAGTAGTAGTAGTAGTAGTATAGTAGTAGTAGTAGTAGTAGTAGTAGTAGTAGTAGTAGTAGTAGTAGTAGTAGTAGTAGTAGTAGTTTGTTGTAGTAGTGGCAGTGATGATGATGATGATTATGATGATGATGATGTGATGATGATTGATGATGATGATGATGATGATGATGGTGGTGGTGATAA
>NC_088368.1:39748872-39758932 GCF_034508935.2 Berghia stephanieae | reverse complement strand
GCACGCCCCTTAAACTGACCAAAAACTCGTCAAAACATTTTCAAATTTAACCAAACCACTAATGGCATAAAAAAAAAAAAAAAAAAACAAAAAACAAAAAATTAACCTTGGCGAATATTGAACATCTAAATTTCGTTAAATAAAAAAACCCTTGACCCACTCATAGAAAAACAAAACAAACCCCCCCCAAATTTTAACCCCTATTTTTTTGGGCAAATACTCGATTGACAATAATTAAAGGCCCCGACTCACAGCCGTGAGTCATAACAAATAGAAAAGTATGATGTTTCCCAATTTAAAGATATGGAAATATTGTCAACAAAAACAAAAACAACTCAGAATAACAATTCAAGATATAGTTAATGAAGATGAGAACCTGTGTTCCTAAAACAACGAAACAAGACGCTGTATCAAATAAGAAAAATGACCATCGAATTAAAAAACATTGGAACTCGATGCAAAAGTAGAAGCTGTAAATAAAGCAAGCAATGACCAAGCAATGTTCAGTACCTTAAAGCTGTTAAACCAGAAGTCTTTCGAAAACCCAAAAGTAACACACGAGTCAGGAAAGTATATAATCGACCCAAATGAAATATCAACGGTTTTTTCGAACAATTATTAGACGAAATTTAGAAGCGAAGACGTGGACCTTTTATTGATTTCCGCCCCCCATTGCTCAATTCTATAAGATCAAGGGAAGTAAGAAAAAGGGAAGCTAATGGGATCGACTTGGGGCGGTAGCCAAGCGCTCCTGAGAACCTCCGCCCTGGCACTATGCTATTCCAACGCGGAGTATTGCGCTCCAGTGTGGGGTAGAAGCAGAAACGTTGAGAAGGAGGATGTAAAACTTCGCAAGTCGATGCACATAGTGTCAGGAACGCTAGCAACAACTCCTAGAGAATGGGACCCTCTAAGCTTGGTGAGAAGTTGTCAGGCTTTGATAACAGTAAGAGGAGACACTGGGTGGCTGCGAATCGGCTTCGGTCGAGGAGCTGCCTCACGGCCAGTGCGCTTCATCGGTGGGGACTTTCTACCTGTCCAACATGCACCCGCTTTGGGCAAGAACCTGAGACGGCAGAGTATCTAGTCGAACGGTGTGTTGTGACGATGCTACCCGGCGGGTTTGCGACGGGGCACGAATGCTGACCGGACTTTGCTGATTGGGTCGTTCGTCGTAACAGAGTAGTGTGAAAACTATAAGAGGCTGCTGCCATTAGATGATACAATACACCGCTCGTGTACAACGTCCTCGGTTGCAACGAGAGCTCGCTAACAACGAGGGTGCAAGTTGCAAGCTTAGGACTCACTTGAGAAAAACTACGTACTCAAGAAAAAGAAAGGAAAGCACACATAGTAAAGAAAGGGTACGGAGATGAGGTGGAAATTGCAGTTATTGTGTGTTTTATCGATGGTTCTGTGTACTTCGTCTAATATTATATCCCTGACGACGCAACAAGGGGCTAGTGGGATTTGTATGACTGACCAATGTGTTGAAATAATTAGACATAATGTGTTAGCATGGAGTGAGGGGTGCTGACTGATTTAATTATGCCAAATAATCGGTGAGACGGTGATGAGCACGTGTGTATTGAAGTACAGTAAGTAGTGGCTGTTAGTGGAGAGGTTGGAATGGGTGGAATGGAGGATGCTAGTAGGTCCATTGTTCCAACCGCCCCTCCCTTTCTGTTCTGAACTTAGTGAAGAAGGGGGTGGGTGATTGATAGTAAGTGTGGAGGGGGGTGGGGTGGTTGGAGGATTAATGGGATGGAAGTCACAGTCACGTCGTCTGACCCATTTACTTAGAGCAAGAACTTAAAAGTTCCCTTCAGTCACGAGTATAATATCATTGCTTCAGTATTGCCTCTCATTAATTACGTCACAACGGGATTTTTATGCTAGTCCCTCTATCTCTGTTGTATCCTAGTTCCACTTGGGTGGGTGATGAGGATCCGTGAGGATCGTACCACCAATGACTCAAGAACCGCAATAAATAGAAGCACTGGCCATTTGTTGTTCTTCCGGTTTTTCCTCAGGGAATGACACATCTTGTCCAGCACGTCAACATCTCCCTTAATGGCACTGTATAAGCATGCAAGATCTGGCTCTCTTTCCTCTTTTTATGGATCTATATTATCTCAAGTTACGTGGTGGTGTGTTGTGTTTAGCAGTTCAGCATGTTTGGTTGTTTTTTTCTTATAAGACATGTATCCAACCAGGGTGAATTTATTTTTGAAGACGGATATTGACTCGCCTGTTAATATACGTTGTCCTTTTTGGAACTCAGGGAGAAGAATTAACAATCAAACTCTCACTGTGCCTACAAAGGTGGTCTTGTTGGAGAGCAGTTGTAATGTCAATTCGAGGTTGGTGAAAAAAATGTCCATTGTAAGGTTTCTTCCCATTTCAAAAAAGGGTTTGGTCAGTGTGCCTTTCAACATGGGTTTTTGAGACATCCCTCTCCATGTAGTGTTCACAACTTTCTCCGAGTCATACTCATGCTATATTTCTTAGCATTTAATGGGCTGGATATTAAAGGAAGGGGCAGGGTCTTTTCCACGGGTTACGCTGCTTGTCAACGGTAAACGCAGGCCTTTTGACATATTTTCTCAGTAGGTTTCTGTGGAATTCGTCCCATATATCTCTCATCATGTTCCTCATTATCATAACCATTGTCTTTGTCATCATTCTCAGATACAAGCCCCGAGAAAGCCAGCCCTCCAATAAGGACAAAAGGCAGAAATCACATAGCACTAGACACGCATCACACTTCACACGAGACCAACTAAAGTGAACACTACAGTTTAGGATCTCTCACAAATTCTATTCTCTCTGTGTTACTCGTCCATCTAGACAGCTCACAAAAACGGGCAATTCTGGAAATCGAAGCACACTTTCTGGAACGACTAAGGATTGTTGCCTATGCGCCCCCCCCCCCCCCCCCCCCCCCCCCCCCCCCCCGTCGCCCAGCAGAAATCATAAATACATACGCAAACATACACGCAGACACAAACACACACACACAAGCACACACACCCTTACATTCATCCCTCTCTCTCACACACCCATTCTCTCTGACAATACGTTGTTTTGTTATTTTTTTCGAGGGAATTTTACGTCAATGGTATCGAATATCTTGAGAAAATTTTGAATTGAGAGCGGCAAAAAGAACCCCAATCAATTTCCACTTACCTTGCTAGGTTGCAGATAGCTCAGTTGGTAGAGCAATCGTTTCACATGTCAAGCGAGCAAAATTTATTCCGGGTGCATTTGAGATTTTTATGACCCCCACCCCCCTGCCCATCCAATAGTGATTGGGTAGATGGGTCTGTAAGATCTAGTGGAAAGAACTTTGTGATAGATTAGCGTACATACCAAAGGATAGCAAGTAATTGCAATTGTTTGTTTCATGCTATAGAAACAGATCATCACAGGGTATCAAAATAATCCCGACGTACGAATATCGATAATTTGGTGGTTTTTTTTAAAAATTATATTGCATTGGATAACAAAATGTCCCCCGACGTACAAATAGGGATAGTCCTTTATTTTACTATATTATGTCGTTGTCCAGTTTTTACACTGTATTGCCATGAGATAACAAAGTCATCCCCGACGGCTAAGGGGTAAAAACACGACGTACGATTAAGGTTATCGAAGGCTTGGCGATACATATTATTGTTCCTGTTATGAATCAAAATAATGATACGCAATGTTTTAATAGGATAATGGTTGGCCACTAGCAGCTACTATCTGTCATCAGTTTCTCGAAGATAAACAAGCTTGTGCAATCCCCAAAGTTGTCAACGATCGCAACTTTAGGATCTGTTGCGACGCTAGGTCAAAAGGAAACATTCTCAGGTAGGGATATAAATCAAAAGCATTCTGGTTCAAAGAATGGATTAAATAAAGACTAAGGAAAAATACACATACTCAATGAGAACCCGTGTGATTTAAATAATGAAAGGGTTCTTGATACAAGGTGTGATTCTATTTTTAAAGGTTTGATTCTTGCTCATTTCTATGTAAAAATCAATTCATAAAATTAGTATTGATGGAATTTAAGTTCATTTTACTTACATTTATTTACAATTAGCTGTTCTTTTTTTTGGATTTAATTCTTATCATCCTTGCATTTTAAAAAGTTGGGTTATCACCCTTTGAACATTGATGTCCCAATAGAATTTAACACAATGGAGGCCGAAACTGTGTTATACAGCTCGGTACAGAGTAAAACAAATATAACACAGGAGACTAAACACTGTGTTATAAAATATGAAATGGTGGTCGGTCGGTGACGAATAAAATGCAACGTATGTTGTAATATTACATCTCAATCAAAGAGTGTGATGGTAAAAAGGTGCCCGTTAACATTTGAGTCGGTCAAATCTCTATCCAGATCCAAAAGGATAGAGCTAAGTCTTGTACGTAAAACAAATTTGAGAAGCACGGTTGTTCTCAATACTTGTTGGGCCGTGATCCTTTCAGAGTGAAGAAATATCTACTCATCTTCACGAAAAGTCAGAGCGACGCTGTTACAAGATTGCAGAGGAGCAAACCCGAGACGTCAACAAGACAAGATTTGTTTGTGTGTGTATTGTCTTATCTTTATATGTAACTGAATAGGTACGATTTGGTTGTCAAACCTTTCATTTTAATTTCGACATTGTCTTTATCTTTTGACATAAAATTACAATTTAATTAAATCAGCAGACTTGTTCAATAATTTAAAGCTATACTTTTGTGGGGACCTTTTGTAAAATCGTTAGTCCGATTGTAATTAAAATTAACTTTATATTTTAATGTCATAAAGCCGGTGACAATTATTTGGAGGGGACAATTTTCAAGAATTATAAAGTCTAGCTGTTAACACTACTCACTTAGATTTGTATCTATATTCATTAAAAGTATTAGAAAGTCGAGCTGCTTATATTACTCACTTTGTTTTGTGTAAATTCCTTTCTCATCCATTCAGTTTATCTCTCATTCATTTTATTCATCCAGTCGTATTTTACTGTTTCTAAATAATTGTAAATAGTGTACACTCTCTTTGATTTAGTTCTAAAATAAATACTAACCTGTTATTGTTTTGATCGACAGATTAATGTTATTCTTGCAGTGAAGACGTAACACGCAATCAAACAAACAGAAAGAGAGGTGAATATCACCCTATCCGCTGTGTAGTATCGATAAATTGTATCCCGTTTTAAAATAGCAACGGCTATCCTATCTTCAACTTACTGTAAGAGTTCATTATGTGCAGTGACACACTCAGAAAGTTTATTCACGATGGTTAGTGACTAGTGTTCACACACCGAGCACTTTAGAATAATACTTGCAATTGGCACAACCGATCAGGGTTCCTCCCGTAATGGACAAATTCGATCTCAAAACACCTTGACCAAACGCCCTCGAATTAAACCAGAATCCTGTTTGTCGACTTTTCGTCAGCTTTCAATGCCATGAACACAGATATTTTGCTTCAAAAGTTGTGCAACATGGATATTCCAAACTACCTTATTAAATGGTATAAAGAGTTTCTGACCCATAGACCGCAATGTGTAAAATTGGGTGAACATATCTCCAACAATAGAACGTTGTCGAACGGATGTCCCCAAGGCTGCGTGAGTTCCCCAATCAAGTACATCTTATACACCAACGACTGCAGACCATCCTTTGAAAATTGTTTTATAGTGAATTATGCAGATGATACTGCTATTCTTGGCTTATTAAAAGATAAAGTTACCGAAAAGAATTATTTCAAACAAATAAATATATTCAGCGATTGGTGTAAACAAAATCAGCTTGAATTAAATGTTGAAAAAGCGAAAGAGCAGGTGTTTGGTATAAAAAATAAAAACAACTTAAAGTGTGTGACGATCGGTAAAGATGATGTTGAGATAGTTGACTATTTTAAATATTTAGGAATAACCATTGATAGTTCCTTCAATTTCTCTCAACATATTAATATAATATCTAAGAAATTTGCCCAAAGATTATACATCCAAAGGAAATTGAGAACATTTCAAGTAAGGAAGAAAACTATGTTAAGAGTTTATGACTCATTGATAAAAGTGTAATTGCGTTTGGCTGCACCATATGTTTGGCGGATGCCGACTTAAAGATAAAGCAAAATTTGCAAAATCTATCAAAGAGGCATCAAAAATAATAAACCATCCTCTTGATGAGTAGAAAGAATTCATGGAAAAGCAATAGAAAGGAAAGCATTCTCAATTACCAACAATAAAAAACATATTTTATACCATGAATATAGTCTTTTACCATCTGGGAGAAGATTTTGTCAGATTAAATGTTGAACTAACAAGTATAAATCAACGTTCGTTCCATCAGCAATAAAAGTGTTGAATATTTCATATGGCACAGAAAAACCAAGGATTGATAAGTTGACTGATTAACTGATTAATTGATTTAATGTTAGATTAACTGACCAATTGATAATGATGATAATGTTTGGTGTCGAATTGCCACAATTGTAACAAATTGATAACGAAATGAATATGTTTATGTTGTGTATATCGCACGTGTGAAAGAAAGAGAGGAAGAGAGAGAGAGAGAGAGAGAGAGAGAGAGAGAGAGAGAGAGAGAGAAAATACTTATAAGTGAAATATCTATTCGATGTTACAGTTATCATTTAACGTTATAACATGTGTAACTAAATGACAAATTGCCATATTTATGGACAATAAAGATCTATTATTATTATTATTATTATTATTATTATTATTATTATTATTATTTATTATATTATTATTATTATTATTATTATTATTATTATTATTATTATTATATTATTATTATTATTATTATTTTCATTATTATTATTATTATTATTATTATTATTATTATTATTATTATTATTTTTATTATTATATTATTATTATTATAATATTGCAAAATAATATATTATTGTCATTCCAAATAAAAGGCCAAACTAAAAGTGACACACATCACATTCTAGTTTCAGTCTGTATTTATAATGAACATGACACAATTTAAAGCAGAACAAATGGACATATAATAAAAAAGGATATTATAGAGTTGGCAAACGGACTCAAAATACCAGAAAAAAAAACATTTTCAAGGTATGACGATAAAGTGAAAGAAGAGAGAGAGAAAGAGAAGAAAGAAATAAAAAATAAAAAAAGAAGATAGAGAAAAGCGTTTGCTCATGCGTGAAATAGAAAGAGATATTGAGCTAGTACTAGAAGACGAAGAAGACAGAATTTCAAGCAGAAATAAAAAAAAAATAAAAACTAAAGTAACTCAAGGTAGTCAGGTAAGAAAAACAGACACTACCGAGTCAAACTTCAAAAACTTCCGATTTTCTCGAATGATTCAATTTCTAGGGCAATGAAAACTAAAACCTTTTTTTTTTCTACATGCGTCCTGTGTGTACTTGTGTGTGTTCACATTATTGTTGTTGTGTAGGAATGTGTGAAAGCGAGAAAGAAAAAAATTGAAAACTGTGGATAACCCTCAAATAATTGGGGCTAATAAAAGTCGATGGTGATGATGGTGATGACGATTGTGATGATGATGATGACGATGATGATGATGATGATGATGATGATGATGATGATGATGATGATGATGATGATGATGATGATGGTGATGTCCCAGACTTCTACGCATTTCTTTCAATTAATTCACTCTTCTGTTAAATACATTGTTTTATTTTTCTACAAATCTCTTGTTGGCTACAGGTTCTATCTTTTATTTTACCCAATCACCTTCTTACTGGACAGGTGTAATATTGCTTGACTTTGTGAGGAAATGTGAAAGAGCATCGCTTTCTCACCACAAACACCGATGGAATCTGTAAACTTTGCTCTTATATACTGCGAAAAAAAAAGAATTACCGAAAATTGAACGAAGCAGTGAAATAAATTGTTCAATCAATCCTAGACGTTGATATCAGGAATGAAATATGTGAATTAAAGTTAATTTTTACTCGTTATTTAATAGTTAACCTACGGTGAATCGATTTTACTACCAGCTTGGTGAAAATGGTAAGACATATATGGTTAGTCTTAGATCGAATCCTGCCTAGTAAGTGGTAAGCTATTATGTATAATACAATACTTGAGTCATCACAGAAAATTGGTGGTTGTAAAATTAAAAGAGGATTTTGTTTTGTTTTTTTATTAATTTCCCAAACACGTAGACATGGATAAATTGAATATTTTTTTTACAAGTTTTTACAACGGGAAACGACTTTAACCTAAAATCAATTTCCATGATAGTAAGGTAGATGATAGATAACAATTTTTGAATATATCATATTTGGTACAATCTCAATATTACGATTCAACAGCAGTTATTAATTCGAATTGCATCTTTAGTACAGGGTAAATCAATAAGTGCCAACTACTCGTCAAATCTAAAATAGATAACAATATAGCATCCAATTACCCAACGGTGAAAGTCGATAGTGATAATACTACTGTCAAGGCACGTGATACGAAGTCATCAGATGCAATGCATTTCGATTTGTTGTGTGTGTGTGCATATTGGTGTGGCGTGTGTGTGTGTGTGTGTGTGTGTGTGTGCGTGTGTGTGTGTGAGAGAGAGAGCTTGTGGTGTGAGAAAAAAGAAAGAAAAAAAAGATATATATAATATATAATATATATTTTATATATATTAATTATTGAGAGAGAGAAAGGAGAGGGGGCGGGGGTAGGGGGGGGGTTGTAAAAGGAGTCTAAACTCTTGTTTATTTAAAAAAAATGAATAATAATGTAAAACACAGAATTAGAAAATTGATCGTACCCTTTTGAAAATTATATATGTCTGTTTTCTTGAACATACATAAAAATCTAATGTAATTAAATTCAAACAATTCATAGTAAATTCAATTGATAATTTGATAATTGCTAATAATACTACGGTTATAACAACAACAACAACAACAACAACAACAACAACAACAGCAACAAAAACAAATCAACAGATATGTTACTACTACAGGCACCACTATCAACAACAACAACAATAATAATAATAATGAAATAATAATAATAATAATAAAAGAAGAAGAAGAAAAGAAAGAAGAAGAAAGAAGAAAGAAAAGAAGAAGAAGAAAAGAAGAAGAAGAAGAAGAAGAAGAAGAAGAAGAAAAAAGAAGAAGAAGAAGAAAAAAAAAGAAGAAGAAGAAGAAGAAGACGAGACAAACGAAGACCGAAGACGAAGACGAGAAGAAAAGAAAGAAGAAGAAGAAGAAGAAGAAGAAGAAAAGAAAAAAGAAGAAGAAGAAGAAGAAGAAGAAGAAGAAGAAAAGAAGAAAGAGGGAAAAGAAGAGGGAAAAAGAAGAAGAAGAAGAAGAAGAAGAAGAAGAAGAAGAAGAAAAGAAGAAGAAGAAGAAGAAGAAGAAGAAAAAGAAGAAAGAAGACGAAGAAAGAAGACAAGACGAAGACGAAGACGAAGACGAAGAAGAAGAAAAGAAAAAGAAAAAAGAAAAAGAAGAAGAAGAAGAAAAGAAGAAGAAGAAGAAGAAGAAGAAGAAAAGAAGAAGAAGAAAAGAAGAAGAAGAAGAAGAGGAAGAAGAAGAAAGAAAGAAGAAGGAAAGAAGAAGAAGAAGAAGAAGAAAAGAAGAAGAAGAAGAAGAAGAAGAAAAGAAGAAAGAAGAAGAAGAAGAAGAAGAAGAAGAAGAAGAAGAAGAAAAAAGAAGAAGAAGAAGAAGAAGGCCACGGGGAAATGAAATTTTATCCAAACTCTACCCAATTGGGTGTATGGTTTAAATGACAAAGGTGTTTGCTCTTTCACGGCATCTGGTCTAATTTGTTCGACAATCTAATGACGTAATTCACGGACTGTCAAGCATTCTGACTATCGTTAATCAGCTTATGATGACCTTTATTTCTTCCAAAATATTGACTATAGAAATACAAACATATTGTTATCTTCAATATAATTATGTTTCTCTTTGTCTTACGGTGTAGTTTCCCAATTTAAAATTTTCATTGTTTATTATCATTCACAACGATGAGATAATGATTCTAATTTGTTGATTATTTCACCCCTGAACATTTAAATAATTTTTTAA
>NC_088368.1:39739633-39744633 GCF_034508935.2 Berghia stephanieae | reverse complement strand
CACGACCTCTACTACTACAACCACCACCACATAATTACTACGACTACTACTACATCCACCACATCACATCATTATCACTACCACTACTTCACCACCAACACATCATCATCATCACTAACAAACTCAGCCATCACCACCACCACATAATCGTCACTACCACCACTACTAATGTCCACAACCAATACTACCACATCATCTGAACTAACACTACTACAACCACCACCATCACCAGCACATCATCATGCCACTACTATTACTACAACCACAACCAACACATCATCATCACTAACAACCTCTACCATCACCACCACCAAATAATCCTCACTACCACCACTACTACTACTATCACATCCAATACTACCACATCATCTGAACTAACACTACTACAACAACCACCACATCATCACTACAACTACAACTACAACCACAACCACATCATCATTACTACCACTGCTACTACAGCCACAACCACCACATCATCATTACCACAACTACTACAACCACCACCACCACCACCACATCATCATCACTACCATTACTATTACATCCACAAACATCACATCATCATCACGACCAGTAAATCTACAACCACTCCATCATCACTACCATCATTACTACAACATCATCATCATCATTGTCACAAACACTACATCCACCATTAGCACATTATCATCACTATCACTACTACTACAACCACCACCACCACCACATCATCAGTACCACTACTACTACAACAACAACCACCACCACTTCATCACCACTACCATTTCTACCACAACCACCATCACCACCATATTATCATCATTACCACAACTACTACAAGCACCATCACCACCTAATCACTACCTCACTACCACTTCTACTACAGCCACCACCACCACATCATCATTTCAACAACTACTACATCCACCACATCTTCATCACTATCAGTAAAGCTACAACAACCACCACCACCATATCATCTTTACTGCGCTACTACTACTACTACTACTACTACTACTACTACTACTACTACTACTACTACTACTACTACTACTACTACTACCACTACTACTACTACTACAATCACCACCACAGCATTATCAGTACCACTACTACTGCAACTAAAACTACCGTCACCACCACATCGTTATCACTAGCACCACTATTACAACCACCACGACATCATCATCATCATCATCATCATCATCATCATCATCATCATCATCATCATCATCATCATCATCATCATCATCATCATCGTCATCATCATCATCACTACCACAAATACTAGAGTCACCATCACCAACTCATAATCACTACCATTACTACTGCAACTACACCTACCACCACCATCACATCACCATCACTACCACTACTACTACAACTACAACTAGTAATACCACCACCACCTCTGCATCATCACTACCACTACTGCATCAACAACAACCACTATCACATCATCATCATCAATACCGATACTACTACGACCACCCACACCACATCATCCTCACTACCACCATTACTAAAATCAATACCATTAGGTTTTGGAGGCTTACTTTATTTGAAATAAGGAAACTGTGCGATTGTATTTGGCATTGTGTTTATAATATATTATAAAATAATTCTAATCAGATATCTAATTAGAACTCTACAATATTTAAACACAATGCCAAATACCATCCCAATTCCCTTTTCTTATCTGCGGAAATTCCTCTTACGGCGTCAAAATTCCTAAGAGAGGTGTCTGCTTACACCTTTTCTATCCACCCATACCCATATTATTATTCAGCATTTGTATGTATGTATGTATGTATGTATGTATGTATGTATGTATGTATGTATGTATGTATGTATGTATGTATGTATGTATGTATGTATGTATGTATGTATGTATGTATGTATGTATGTATGTATGTATGTATGTATGTATGTATGTATGTATGTATGTATGTATGTATGTATGTATGTATGTATGTATGTATGTATGTATGTATGTATGTATGTATGTATGTATGTATGTATGCCGGTTTTTGTCACAACGGCAAACGCCTTCAAAATAATACAAAAGTTAATTGGCCAAAGTCATTTTGGGTGGATCTTTTTGAAAAGTGTATCCGCCAAAATGTTTCCTTAATAAAAGATGAAGATTATGTGATGTCTGTACAGGCTGATAGTGACGTCAGTTGTTCTTTTAAGTCCCCAAAATGTTTTCAAAACTTCCTTAAAAGTGTGAGACTGAATGAGATAGCTACCCATTTCCATGAACTGGCGTCCCAAGGAAGAATTGTTAGAGAAGCCACTGGGGTAAACCACGCTCTCTCCTCCAGTTTCATATTCAATCATAAATTCCCTGACGAAATTAGAACGTTTGCTATAAAATGCCGCTTGCAGCTTCTGGAGTGCGACAGTCTACTTCATACATATTACCCATTGTCGTACTCCAAAGGCTGCAAGATCTGTAATCATCCGTCAGATACGGTATCTCACGTTGTAAACGGATGTACAAAATTCAAATTAATATATCAAAAACGACACAATAGAATTGTTGACATTATTTTTGACAAAATACCTAAAAACGACACTACTCAAATTTTCAGAGACACATTCACCAGACCAAGTTTTTTCGACAGTGACAAATCCTCATTTAATACTAACAGTAATCGACCGGACATTTTAAAAATCAACAAAGAAATGAAAACAGCCCAAATTGTTGAAATTTCAGTCCCATTTGATGCTCATATTAACAAGTCATTCCAAACTAAATTTGAAAAGTACTTTCCTTTATGCATGGAACTAAATGCTCTTGGATATAAATCCGAGGTTATCGTTCTTTCTGTAGGTAGCCTCGGCTATGTCCATGGTAGATTTGTGAATGGCTTAAAGATTCTGGGCATTAAAAGCAAAGAAGCAAAAGTCCTTTCAAAATATATAAGCAACAGTGCCATCATTGGCTCTTACAAAGTTTGGAGACAAAGATGTAAAATTCATCATAATTAGTAGCACTACATATTTAATAATATAGATATTTGTCTATTTATATATCCCTCTATCTATATGTATCCATCTATTTGTCAAATATTCCAAATATATCAATTTGTATATGATTGTAATAATCGATTTAATTTTTCATTACTGTTTATTATTATTATTTATTATTATTATTATTATTATTATTATTATTATTATTTATTATTATTATTATTATTATTATTATTATTATTATTATTATTATTATTATTATTATTATTATTATTATTATTATTATTATTATTATTATATTTTTATCATCATCATCATCATCATCATCATCATCATCATCATCATCATCATCATCATCATCATCATCATCATCATCATCATCATCATCATCATCATCAACATCATCATCATTATTATTATTATTATTATTATTATTATTATTATTATTATTATTATTATTATTATTATTATTATATTATTATTATTATTATTATTATTATTGTCATTATTATCATCATCGTAATTATTAGTACTGTTGTTATCATCACCACAATTATCAACATTATTATTAATATTATAGTGATAGGGATTATTATTATTATTATTATTATTATTATTATTATTATTATTATTATTATTATTATTATTATTATTATTATTATTATTATTATTATTATTATTATTATTATTGTTGTTGTTATTATTATTAATATCATTGCTACCGTTGTTACTCTCATCGTCGTCGTCTCCATCACCGCCATAGCCACCACTGTTATTGTCATCATCGTCTTCATCATCATCAACATCATCATCTTCATCATCATCATCATCATCATCATCATCATCATCATCATCATCTTCATCGTCATCATCGTCATCATCGTCGTCATTATCATTATCATCGTCATCAACACTAATATCATTATTACCTCTGGGACATTCTGTGGAAGAGTCTGAAACTTCACTGTTCAAATTAATACTCCAGCTCTATACATTGTACATTATTTTAGGAAATGGTATTATGTCAATGAATATGTTACCCTTGTTACATTATCATGTATATTTCCTGAAATAAACAATTTTGATATGTATGTATGTATGTATGTATGTATGTATGTATGTATGTATGTATGTATGTATGTATGTATGTATGTATGTATGTATGTATGTATGTATGTATGTATGTATGTATGTATGTATGTATGTATGTATGTATGTATGTATGTATGTATGTATGTATGTATGTATGTATGTATGTATGTATGTATGTATGTATGTATGTATGTATGTATGTATGTATGTATGTATGTATGTATGTATGTATGTATGTATGTATGTATGTATGTATGTATGTATGTATGTATGTATGTATGTATGTATGTATGTATGTATGTATGTATGTATGTATGTATGTATGTATGTATGTAAGTTTTATCTAAGTTTTATTTAATCCTTGTTTTGTTATATCATTCTTCTTCTTCTTCTTCTTCTTCTTCTTCTTCTTCTTCTTCTTCTTCTTCTTCTTCTTCTTCTTCTTCTTCTTCTTCTTCTTCTTCTTCTTCTTCTTCTTCTTCTTCTTCTTCTTCTTCTTCTTCTTCAACTAATTATTATTATTATTATTATTATTAATTATTATTATTATTATTATTATTATTATTATTATTATTATTATTATTATTATTATTATTATTATTATTATTATTATTATTATTATTATTATTATCATTATTATTATTATTTTTATTTTTATTATTATTATTATTATTATTATTATTATTATTATTATTATTATTATTATTATTATTATTATTATTGTCCCAGCAACAAAATGAAATATATTTCATATCACCTCCTCAACCCATCTATATGTTCGGTGACATCCATAAATGTATTGACATTAACTTCAAGATTCATCTTACAAAATGACGTCGCGCATCTCTTCGTTGTTGTTTTTATTCAGCTAGTATTATGAATGGTTCTCTATAAAGTCTATCAAATAGACATTAAACGTTCAATCCTACATGTTGCAGGTTTGTGTG
>NC_088368.1:39735682-39739534 GCF_034508935.2 Berghia stephanieae | reverse complement strand
TATACTGTTTTTCTCCACTGATTACTCTTTCATGGCTAGTGGGAGAAGTATTTCATAAGGGTTGCCGCCATTTTCCCCACAGTTTTAGAACCAGTTACTAAGTCGCTATGGTCATTACGAGGGAAGTGAGATCACGACTGTTGAAGCCTATCTGTCCAGGAAATTTTATATTACTAGTAGAGCTTTTGGCGACAAGCAAAATGACTAGTTTTGATCCAGAGGGGAGTTGATAGTTTTTTTTCGGGGTTTCTCTTTTTCTGTCCTAAAGTGATCCGACAGAAGCTACGTGAAAACATTTGCTGGTCTGATAAGCATAAGTTATTACGTGCTTGTTTTAACATTGTTGTAAATGAGAATTGCATGCGATGGTTTGAGAACATCTCCATTGAAGCTCTAAAAAGCCAGCTTGGTGAACAAGAAGGGGGGGGGGGGGGTCAGGATAAAAAAATCTCGCATTTACCTCAGATCGATGTTGGTTCCTTTGCGTACGAAGTGAGTTCTCGACTAACTGACCAAGTATGTGAATATATTGTTACAATTACCAGAGATATGACATTCTGGACGCCCACAAGTATGTGAGTATAACGTTGAAATTACCAGATATATGACATTCTGGACCCCCACAAGTATGTGAATATAACGTTGAAATTACCAGAGATGTGACATCCTGGACCCCCACAAGTATGTGAATATAATGTTACAATTACCAGAGATATGACATTCTGGACCTCCACAAGTATGTGAGTATAACGTTGAAATTACCAGAGATATGACATTCCGGGTCTATGCACTTTACCAAACTATACATTATTTCAACACTAAATATATTGGCCGACAAGAACATCTATCAACTTTTTGAAAGAAGAAATCTCGTGTCCGATAATTTGGTCCAGAGGTATGACACTCACCTTAGGATCGGTTCGAGTCCCTCTCCCAACGGTACATAATTGAGCCCTTGGAAAAGACCCTTTACTCACATTTTCTCACCGTCCGCGGGTATAAAATGAGTACCTGACGTTAAGTGTTTTTTTTTCTGTCGGAAACATATTGTAATATCGACAAAACTGGCGTAATGTCTCATACCGACATGTAAAGTGTCACTGTTGGCTCTGAACCTACTGTAAGCAATTTGAACATGTTAGTGCTTATTGAGCTATATTTTAATGTTTACTTCCAGCTAGTCATGTTACGCCAGAGTCCGGTGAAAAAAAACGAGCAAAGGCCTTTTTACCATGAACTCTACTATGCGCCGCTCAGAAAGGTACTCGAACCCTGGACCTTCCGATCAAAAGACGAGTGTCATACCACAATACCACGTAGCCTCACACATCTTGGGAAAAAAATCTCCTCTCAAACCTCGGACCGCAAATTCTCCGGTTTTAGAGTTTGCTTTTTTTTTAATGTTTTTTTTTTTTTAACAGTGTTGTCTTCGTCGGAAAATGGGTAATATCGCCTAACAGGCGTCATGTTTTGTTCTATATTTTACACGTTGCTGCTGGTCAGGGACCCTTTGTAAAGCGATTTGAGCACGTTTAGTGGTTATTGAGCTATATATAAAAGCTCAAGCTTTTTTTTTTTTACTGTGAAATTCAATACATGCTTCCTTTTATACCGTGTTGTAAATTACAACCAATTCAATAACAGAGAAGGAATAACGACGGGATTCTATCATCATCGTTATTTCCTCCCTCTATATGAAAACGGTAAAATTTGATGTCTTGTCAACAATTCCAACTGGGATTTAAACTTACTTTAACTACTTATCCTCTTGGATCTTTGGTGGAACAAAAGGCGTCACGAACATCCTCCAGGCATCTCTGTCCTGTGCCAGCCAGCTCAGCTCATTCCATGTCTTTCCAACTTCTTTCATCTCCTCTTCAACTGTCCTCCTCCAGGTGCCCAATGGGATCTGTCTCTATTTCTCTTTCCCAGTGGGGACCAGCTTACACTGCGTGGCATTGTCCACTCTGAACGGTATTTCAGAGATAGGTCAACTCGACCTCATTAGTGAGGTCAACCAATGGGTGGAACAGGTAGCGGTTAGGGGGAATCTGTGATGCCGCTGATGGTAATTAATTGCTTCAATATCTCATGGTATTTCTCAGTTGCTAACATGAATATGAAAAAAGCAAAGTAAGGGTTTCTTTCATTATATGCTAATGTTAATAATGATGAATCTTCTAATGGCTGCTAATAAGAGAGGTGTCAATTTAGTGATTTTTGACCTATCAATAAAATGCATTCGTTGTTAGTTGCATATTGATAAGTAAATTCACAGCAGCAGAAAATGCTTGAAACAAGAATCATTGTAAAGCAAAAATGATAGTTTATACACAAGCCAAGATTTGTTGTCCGGGCATTAAAAACTTAAAAGATTTGCATTTTTTATTGTAAAATTATTATCTGGCATGACTTGGTGAGATCTTCATTTTCTCCCCACAGTATTCCTGTCATGAATTATGTCCAAATACAGTTCGGAATACAATTTAAAAAAATTAACAGAAATATTTTTAAATCTTTATTTTAAAAAAGCGCCTATTAGATGTCGTTTTGGGTAACTTGAAACCAATTTTCAATGTTTTGTGATGTTTTCTACCCATTAACCCCTTACGATTCAAATCAAAATTTGTTTTTTTAGAAGGGTAGCATTACGTTAAAAGAATAAACTGCTTTGTGTGGTTGTTGAGGAAAATTTGCCGTCTTTATTGTGTCTCTGGTGTCAGTGTTTAAATCATTAAAAATCCATGTCATCAACTTTTTTTGCACGTTAAATAAGAAATATAACAAAAAATTTTAAGTTCTAATGTGTGCACAAGTGAATGTTTTTTAACTTTTTTAAAGACTGATTCGTCCAGGTATATATGGCATTGTTTCCCAAAAATTAATAAAACTGGTTGGGGTTTTTGCCTGTGCTGTTATACTGACTTGACTCTGATTCTAATTCAACTTTTTATCTTTAAAATTTGACTGATTATCAGATGCTTTATAAGACAATGACAAAAATGTTTATCTTGATGAAAGAGAATGATACTATATAACCTGTATGGACAGTGTGGTTCGTTTGAATGAATTTGGTCAATAAGGGAAAAGAGGTCGCCACTTGAAAAAACTAATTTATGCTCTCATAATTTTGAATCTCTTTTGCCCACATACTGTGCCCGTCTTTTTTGAACAAATCATTTAATTTAACTGTCCCAGTGCTTATTTATTTTTAAATTGATGATTGAACTGCAACTTTCTGGTAGCCCAGAAACCCTTTTTGGGTGATTGTTTTTTTTTGGTAAGAGACAACTTTATTGGCAGATTGGTCGAAAATTTTGAGAAATTGAATCATACACAATATTGGTTTTTTATTTTTTACTGGTCAATAACATTTTACCCTCAGGTTAAATTTTACCCACAAAATCATTTAAGTTTACTTTTATGGCCAATAAAAAACTTTTTGGGGGAAAAAGGAAATGAAAAAAAAAATATACAGAACTAAAAAAACCCATAAATAAATGAAAAAAATCAACGGGTAATATGTTTATAATGCACGGGAACATGAGGTTATGTGTACTTTTGATATTTATTAAAACCTTTGAGGTACCCCACTGAGTTTTTAAATAAAGTTTTTAAAAAATGTTTAAGTGCAAATAATTTAGAAGCACTAAAAAATTATATCTCCCCATTTGTGATTTTTAAATACAACTATTAACCACAAGAACATCAAATGTGCACTGAATTTTGAAAAACAATGATTTTATCAAACCCAAAAGAATAAAATGAAAAAGACTGTTATTGTTTTCCCCCAATTATCCGACATATTAGAAGACCAAAAAATCCTTTAAATTTCCCCCTTGGAACGGCACT
>NC_088368.1:39719955-39735583 GCF_034508935.2 Berghia stephanieae | reverse complement strand
TTCAGTCATTCATTCATTTTCTTCTTCTTCTTCTTCTTCTTCTTCTTCTTCTTCTTCTTCTTCTTCTTCTTCTTCTTCTTCTTCTTCTTCTTCTTCTTCTCTCCCTCCTCCTCCTCCTCATCCTCTTTCTTCTTCTTCTGCATGAGAAATGTTATTTTTTGTGACTCGGCTTATCTGTAGTTAATGCAATGAGATAAATCTTTACAGCTCTTCTTTCCTCTAATTTAGGCGGAGTTATAGAATTATGTAGGTGGTGCTATGAGAATGGCATGTGTGATTTTAGTATTATTACAGCTACTACTAGTACATATGGTTTTTTTTTCAATTTTAAATATTCAGAGTGAACAACTAAATGACGCCGATGTGTTGGTCTATATTTTTAAAAACAAATATTTCAAATTAACGTTTCCAAGATTTCAGTAATATAATGTTCATTCATCTAAGATAATGTTCAACCCAAGAGTGCCTGAGGAGAGTGTCGTGTCAAGGAATGCTTAATTTTCTGTTTCTTTAATACAGTATTGTTACAGACTATTATTACATGGCAATTACATGTCTCTATCCCTAAAAGGGATTGCTATTAGCGGACGAGTAGCGTCCCTTGATTGGACGTCACCGGTGGTGAAGTTCTTTGTAAACCTACCAACTATAAGCCAAGCGCTCCAAATAAAATAAATATTCATATTTCTGTACAAAAATGCATATCATAATCAACGTGATGCATTTTTGTGCAGAAATATGAATAATCAATTTTGTATTCGGAGCGCTTGGCTTGTAGTTGGTTTGTTTCCAAATAACTTCTCCACCGGTCCCATCAAGGAAAGCTAATCTTCCGCTAATCTCATTCCCTATATACGTATCAATCGTGATGCAATCTATCTTTTCTTGCTGATTTATGCCTTTTCTCTATCACTAAATAATGCTTTTTCTGTTTGTAACTTATGAGAGGAATATTGAATTACTCCATTTATTTGATTGATTGTCGTATTTTGGTCACAGTTCGAATATAAGCTATCAAACGGATTTTCACCGCAATGTTGGTCATAACGTTTTAACCAGATTATTGACTTTTCTATATATGTTAAATTAGAATCCATATCCCTTTTTTAGAAACATCAAGCAAGTGCCTATCTAATGGGTCAAAAAAAAGTTCGATTTCCAATCAAATAAGCTTAGAGTTCCGTTGATTATATTTCTCATTATTAAAACATCAATCTCTTCTTGTCACATTTGCTTTACCCTGACATAACACCTTCTTGAGACGTCGTGTCACGTATTTAGAACAAAAGAGGAGCAAGAAACAAGTCATTGAATGAAAATTATTGAGGCCTTTCTCACGTTCCTCACGCTAAGGGAAACAACCCAAGTATTCCTTTAGCCTGACTTAAAAGATAAAGTAAAATATGGTACCTTTTACTTTCCCTAATAGGAAAAACAAAAACCCTCCAAAACCTTATGAACTTTACTAAGATCTATAATTAACCGCTTACAGGAAGAAAAACCTACGACATCGATATAACCCTTATAGAAAAAAATCAAACAACATAGGACTGCTCTGCACTTACTCTCAATATTTCTACGACAATGGCAGCAGACAACTAAAAGAATGGTTATATTAGGAAATCTTATACTTTTACCACTCGATCATGGTTTGTTTTACAACTCTTAAAATGCTACTAAAATCGACAAATTGAATAAATAATTGTCTGACTAAGGATCCACGGTTAGAATATCAATATATTATAGTGAAGCGACTTCAAGAAACGTACGTAAGGTCTCCTGAAATTCAAATGCTGTCTATCGTTATCTGTTTCTGGCTTGATTTTGTTTTTTAATCGCTGAATACTTGGAATATTAATGTATTGTGGAGTACAATTCTTTTTAAAAATATCCTCAGACATATGATGCTGAACAGAAGGCCTGTATTGCCTGTCTAACTAAAAATGGCTGCGTAAGTATTTACTTAATTGACAGCTGACCATGGATCAAACTCAACTGGTTTTCTTCAAAATAAATCATGACAAATTGCAAGAAGGTCTCCATATATAATAAAGGTCCGAAATCTGCTATGTAAACCTGTTCGAGTATGAGGGTAAATCTCTTAGATGAGAATCGTATGTATTTATTAATACACCCATTTATTTGTTAATGTATCATGTCATTAAAACTTTTATCATTAGTTATATCCTCTAATTTTTTCCTACAGAAAATAAATACAGCTGTCCTACTCCTTCAATGTTGTAAAATGCAACACAATAAAATATCGAAATAACTCAAATGTGTGACATTTATTTTAAAATGTCTTAATAATAATTTCAACACAAAAGGGGGTTTCAGAATATCACAAATAAGAATACATCTAGAATTCCAATGACAGAACATAGTGTAAATTATCTAAAAATCACAAACATCAAAGAGCTTCAAAAACACAGCTGTACCTGTCTGGCGTGTTACAATGTTATTATATACTCGGAATACAATTCGGCATCATGGTCATGAATGGCATTGAAGGACCTGAGGACTATTAGGATCAGGGGGTTGTATCTGAATTATACAATTATTCCATTATCTTGTTTTCAGTATAACATGACAGCTCCAAATGATAGCAACTGTTACCATAACCATTGTGGTACCGGGTGTGAGGTAAGTCCAAATAATGGATTTCAATGTGGACCACTGTCCTTTTTTTTTTTTTGGTGATTTACAAAGAGAAATAAAGAGAGAAAGATATACGTAGAAATATATAGAGAAAGATGGAGGTAGAACGAGAGAATGAGAGAAAGAGATAGAGAGAGAGAGAGAGGGAGAGAGAAAGAGAGAGAGAGAGAGAGAGGGAGAGAGAGAGAGAGCGATACGATAGAAAAAGTATATATATACAAGTGTGTGTGTGTCTGTGTGTGTATGTGTGTGTGTGTGTGTGAGAGAGAGAGAGAGTAACAGAAAAAGAGACAGGTGAAGAGACAAATGAAGATGGACAGAAGACATATAATGATGAAGAGATAAGTAATGTGAATAGAAAGAAATAAAAGGAGTGAGAGATAAAGAGATAAAGTGAGTGAGAGAAAGAGAGAGAAAGTGAGTGAAAGAGAGAGAGAGAAAGAGAGAGAGAGAGAGAGAGAGAGAATTGAAGAGAAACAACGAGAGAAAGGAATTTGAGAACGAGAGAGAATATTAATAATAATAATAATAATAATAATAATAATAATAATAATAATAATAATAATAATAATAATAATAATAACAACAACAACAACAACAACAACAATAATAATAATAATGATGACGATGATGATATTAACGGTAATGATAATAACACAATTATCACCATGATCATACCATCATCATTGCCAGCTGTCATCACCATCTTCATCATCATCATCATCATCATCATCATCATCATCATCATCATCATCATCATCATCATCATCATTATTATCATCATCATCATCATCACCATCATATACAGAATCGCCTCCTGAATATTTTTCCATCCTTTTTTTCAGAAACTGAAGAACCGGATGATTAAACAAAGTCAAGGCTGAATAGAATCAGAACGAACGAACTGTCAATATTTATAAAAGAAAAAAAAACAACTATAAAATGGAATTTAGAAAACGTATAAACCACGCTCTTAAATTGTAATATTTTGGAATTAAACATCAATAAGATTTTCGGGAAAATGGTTTTATTGTGTAAAACTTTTTTTTTACTATTGTCGGGTGTACCAGGTACTTATTACTCTTTATCAGACTTTATATATACAAATATATATTATATATATTATATATATATATATATATATATATATATATATATATATATATATATTATATATCTGTCCCTGTGGAAAGTTGCCATTTAAAACCCCAAAAGCTGCAAAAAGTTGCCATAAAAAAGGGCAAATGTTGCCATTAAAATTGCCAAAAAGTTGCCAAATTTTGCGGAACATTATCTGACAAGGAGGAGAAAAAATTGCGATTCGCGAACGCACAAAGGCCAAAGTTTCAAATGATAATGATAATAATACAGTACTCGCGTTATACTGGCACGGTCAGTCATCACCAAAAAGTGTGCTAGTATCCGATTGTGCCGGAATCCGATAAAGGCTTAAAGTATTGTAGTGCATAAAATTAAAAAATAAAGTTATAAAAAGAATCTACATGTTATAAAACAAAAGTGTGACCAAACCTAATCAAAAAGCCAACAAATGTAAAAGATCAAAGGCTGAAATTAAAAAGAATACATTTATAATAGTTTTGTTAGTTTTAGATCCAATCGACCGCATTACATCATATACCAGATCGCTGAAACAAAAAGCACAAATCAAACCACAAAACATCATAATCATCATAACTTAACGATCACGGTGTTCTTAATTTGAGATTACCCAAAAGTCTCACCCATACACCAGCACTAGATCCCACTTAGAGGAAAAAAAACAGTACATAACAGAGAGATGATTTACAAGGAACACAATATCATCTCCCAAAACTCTAACTATACATTTGACTGTTCAGCCAAGGTCAGGACACAACTAAGTAATCGCCTTCCAAGACAAAGACAGAAAGTAATTGGAAAAAAGATATATAGGGAGATAGTGACCTCCTGCCCACCATGGGAGGTCAAAGGACCCCACCCAGTAGTTGGTGCATTGTGTGTTGAGAACTTTGTGGGATGGATCCAAAAACCGTCCAAAACAATGACGAACTATTCCAAACTCTCATCAAATCCTTTTTTTCCCCTTTTTTTCTTACCATTTTGAGTAATTCTACTATAGGTTGGGGTTCGTACAAAAACTGACATCATTTATCTATAAGATATGTGAAATATTGTAATATGAACAGAAACAACAAAGAACATGCCTAAATGTCAAATCCATTTTTCCAATGCCCAAACCGACTTCAATAAACGCCAAGATTTTGTAATTTGGTATTAAAAATTAACCAAATTGCCATTGGTGAAAATTACTCGGGTGCCCCGCCTCTTTATTATCAAAACAGAAATAAAAATCGCTTTTATGTCCATTATGGAGCTCTTTCGGACCAAAAAAAACCCCCAAAAAAAACAACAAAAAAACAAAGAAACAAAACAACATTACTACTGTGTACAAATTGCTATGTAAGCGGTGTAATTGTGTATTAATAATAAAGATAAAAATCTAACATTGGTTGTACGGAACTTGGAATGCATCACAGGAGGATACAGATTTTCATAAATGGGTGCATGCGTTAGCTACTCAGAATAAAATGGATGGATAGAATTTAAAAAATGAAGAAGTATGGAAAAGAAAACAGCAAAATCCAATGGGAGAGGGAATAGGAAGAAGATGATGGAGGTGGATTGGACACACCCTTAGAAAGAATGACTCCACTATAACCAAGAATGTATTGGACTGAAACCCACAGGGGGATTAAGGGGGAGGCCATGAGGATAATGGAGAAGAATTAAAAAAGCTGATATACAAAGAAGTGATAAGACATGGAACGATATAAAAAAGTTAGCTCAGAGAAAGATGAAATTGTCTATGGCCTATTCCCAGATCCAGGTTGAAAAAGGCAATGATGATGATGTACGGAACAATGCCGATCCCCAACCCAATTCCACTCACATACTTCAATGTGCTCAAACTAAATGGCCAGTCAATCCATCGTTTTGTTAGACAACTAACGTTCCTCTATTGTAACATTTTACTTGTAATCAACATTCCTCTATAAATTACACCATTATTGTAACATTTTACGTGCAATCAACGTTCCTCTTTAAATTATACCATTATAGTAATATTTTACTTGCAATCAACGTTCCTCCATACATTACACCATTATTGTAACACTTTATTTGAATTATAGACTATAAATACGTTGCTAAAACAGTATCTAAAATAAATTACACTTTCAAATTTGATACATTAAATTAGATATAAAAGTTTACGATATTAAATTAAAAAGTAAAGTATAGGGAATGATCTTAGCGGAAGAGTGGCGTCCCTTGATTGGACGTCAAGGTGAAGAAGTTATTTGTAAACAAACCAACAACAGGCCAAGCCAAGGAATTTATCCAATAGAAACTGTACGGGGATCTTATTGGCTATCCAACCAGCAGCCTCGATGACTAACCATCCGCCATTAAGACTTGGGCTGGGAATTGCGTTACTGTAGTAAACAAGCGTTGATCGGCCGTTCATGAAATCTAAGAAAATAACTTCTAGCTCACTCGTTTAACTCATAATTATTCAAAACAATTTCTCTAAAATATATTAATGTGACTTCTCAAGGTTTTCTTCACTGTCAAAACCACACAACATTCTATTAATGATTACGTCCGAAAAGGCATACTGACAGGTCGACTAAGAGCTGAACTCGTCAGACAACAAACATCAATGCGAAGTGTAGAGAGGGTCGAGCTCTTGTTTGTCTTGACCTGTTCTATATAGAGAAACGGATAAATAGTATAGCCTCGTATGTGAGTGGTTGCGTGTCATAGTCATGTCTTTAATTTGTTTCTATTGTTTATGTGTTTAGTGATGATTCTCTCACACTCACTGCATCATCATAGCAAAGAGACGCCAACTTTAAATTTTGTTAACAGGAATTTCAGACACCACTCGTAGGAATTTCAATGCTGAAAGAGGAATTCCCGCATACAAGAAAAAGGAATTGGGGTGGTATGTGGCATACATATTGTATATTAACTAGTTCTAAATAGATAGCTGATTTGAATTATATTATGATATATAAACACAATGACAAATACAATTCCGAAGTTTCCTTATTTCAAAAGAAGTAAAGCTCCAAAACCTAATAGTAGTGATTGTAGTACTGGTGGTAGTGAGGATGAGGTAGTGTTGGTGATAATGGTAGCAGTGGTGTTGATGATGATGTGGTTGTGGTGGTTGTAGTTGTAGTAGTATTGATAGTGATGATGATGTGGTGGTGGTTTTAGTAGTAGAGGTAGTGATGTTGATGTGGTGGTGGTGGTTCATTAGTAGTGGTAGTGATGACGAAGTGGTTGTGGTAGTTGTAGTAGTAGCGGTAATGATAATGATATGGTGATGGTGGTGGTTGCAGTAGTAGTGGTATTGGTGACGATGTAATTATTGTGGTTGTAGTAGTAGTAGTAGTAGTAGTAGTAGTAGTAGTAGTAGTAGTAGTAGTAGTAGTAGTAGTAGTAGTAATAGTAGTAGTAGTAGTAGTAGTAGTAGTAGTAGTAGTAGTAGTAGTAGTAATAGTAGTAGTAGAAGTAGTAGTAGAAGTAGTAGTAGTAGTAGTAGTAGTAGTGTAGTAGTAGTTAGTAGTAGTAGTAGTAGTAGTAGTAGTAGTAGAGAGTAGTAGTAGTAGTAGTAGTAGTAGTAGTAGTAGTAGTAGTAGTAGTAGTAGTAGTAGTAGTAGTAGTAGTAGTAGTAGTAGTAGTGGTAGTGGTGATGATGTGCTGGTCGTGGTATAGTTGTAATGGTAGTGATAATGATGTGGTGCTGGTGTTTGTAGTAGTAGGGGTAGTGATGATGATGTGGTGGTGGTTGTTGCAGTTGTAGTGGTCGTCGTATTGATGTGGTAGTGGTGGTGGTTGTTGGTAGTGATGGTCTAGTAGTAGTGGTAGTAATGATGATGGTAGTGTCGTGGTGGTTGTAGTAGTGTTGATGATGTGGTGGTGGTGTAGTGGTAGTGGTGAATATGTAGTGGGGGTGGTTGTAGTAGTTGTGGTAGTGATGAAGTGGTAATGGTGGTTGTAGTAGTAGTTAATAATATAATAATAATAATAATAATAATAATAATAATAATAATAATAATAATAATAATAATAATAATCACCATAATAATAATAATAATAATAATAATAATAATAATAATAATAATAATAATAATAATAATAATAATAATAATAATAATATAATGATGATGATATTATGGTTAATTGGGTATCGTGGTCTTTTGGTATAACGTTAGTATCTTTAGGTATCATTTTAAAGCGCTTCGAGCAGGTTTCGTGGATATTGAGCTGTATAAAAGCTAAAGAATAAAAATAAATAAATTATAATATTCGATTCCATTTTCAGGGTCGCCGCAAAATATGGAAAAGGTCGGGAATGATTTCAGGGCATCGGGAATTCGGGGGGAAAAGGTCGGGAATTTATTCAGGGCATCGGGAATTCGGGGGGAAAAGGTCGGGAATGATTTCAGGGCATCGGGAAGTCGGGGGGAAAAGGTCGGGAATGATTTCAGGGCATCGGGAAGTCGGGGGGGGGGGGACAAGTCGGGAATTTGCTGGTACAAATGTGCCCGTTTGTGTTTATATATATATATATATATATATATATATATATATATATATATATATATATATCATCCTTTTTTCACTAGTATTTGTCATGTTGATTTGAGGATGTGCATAAAATTATACGTAAGCGTGGAATATATTTTAAATATTCTTATATCTTATTCACGCTTTCACTCTTTGTTAGAGAGATTGTGTTAAGTAAAAACAAACTTGAATCGACATCTTTGAAAAGGGAAGGCATTCGATCAGAAAATGAAATGTTTATAAAGACAATCTTTAACAAGGTTATTTCCCTTTACAAATCATGAATATATCTACTATATTTTATTTTCTACAATGATTCTGATTTATTCCCATTTTTTTCAACCCAGTTTGTAGTAAAAATGAGGCCTTCCGAGTATTTTAGCAACATCTTTCTCATTTTTCTCCAAAACTCCCTGTCAACTGATTTACCAGGTTGGGAGTTATGCCATGTCGCTGAACAATAACTGAATATAAATGACGTTGTTGAACTTCGTTTTGATTTTTTTTTTTTTTTTTTTTTGTTGTTGTTTTTTTTCTGGTGAACGTTCAATGGGTAGTTTTGTGGAAAGACTAATAAACTGCTTTATATCAAAATTGCATAAAACGGACAATAGTGATTGCTTGCTATCCTTTGATTAGGATGCTAGTCTATCGCAAGAGGGAGAGGGGGGGGGGGTTTCAGAAAAAAATTTCGAGTGCACCAAGGATTGGTCTTAGTCCCTTTACGTTTGAAGTGAGTGCTCTACTAATTGAGCTATCGGAACCACAAAGTAATTCATAATATGGATGCTATAAGTTTCTGAGACTACATGAGACTTCAAATTTTTGTAGCACTATGGATGACAACATTGCAAGGTTGATAGGTAAAAAAGCCAAACCATGTTCTAGTTACATTTGAAACAAACAAATTATATCACTGATCTCGTCTCATTGAGATATAAAGAATGATGGATATAAAAATCAAGAAAATCGGCCGATAAATAAAAAAGTTGCTAAAATAAGCTAAAATAAACAAAAGCAATTTTTAAAATCATATTTTTTTGTAAAACAGTTGGTTTTCAATCGATATTTCTGAAATAAGTACCAATGTTCTTCTTTTTTCAAGCTGATTTCACAATGTGACTTTCAAACTCCTCAGGATTATATTTTTTACTTTTATATTTTAGCTTTTAGACCTACTCAAAAAGGTGTTATATTCCTTGCGTAACAATAGCGTAATACATCGACGGTGAGATTCACAATTCTACACGAATGGACGGTGGCAGTAGATCAAAGAGGTGTACCAAATTTATTTACCAACTACTTTTCTTAGTGCTAAAATTACAAAGTAATAATTTCGCGTCCGAAAAAATAACTCTCAAGTTACTATCTCTTTATTACAATAAAATTGATACAACGAATGACAAAATCGCCCAACAAATAAGGGAGTTATAAATTATTCATACCCTCTCGACGGATGATCACCTTGTCGTGGTGGGAGGGCTTGCGTATCTCGAACCTCGGACCTCCAATAAGAGAAAAAAGGAGAGAGATCAGACGAAGAGTAATCCAACGGCCCTCCAGGAATGGGGGTTGAGCGTAGGGGTAACAACCCACCTCATAAAAAGCAAACTGTTAAAGAAACAGAAACCAGACGTAAATCCACAACAGGCGGCAGCAGAGAAGCGGACCAGAATACTGGCTTCATGACGGTAGGAGTAGGAGGTCAAAGCCAAAAGGACGCCCCCGACCAGATTGCAGATCTGTTGTCACCAAAACGCAATCTCAATGTCTCGTGTTGGAATGTTAGGACCCTATATCAAACAGAAAAACTGGCACATGTCCAGCGCGAGATGTTGAACTACAAGATCGATTTGCTAGGCATATCAGAGGCAAGATGGGTAGGAGCTGGGAAGCGCCAACTCTCTAATGGTGACCCGATCGTTTGGTCAGGTCGAAAGGATGACCAACACAGAAAAGGTGTTGCCCTCAAGATAGCCAGGCAAAACAACAATTCACTATTGGATAAATGAAAGCATTTTATATACAAGGCACAACTCAAAATACACCAAACTATCAATCCTCACATGTTACGCACCTACAGAGGATGCAGATGAAGAGAACAAAGAATAATTTTACGATATTTTAAGAATGGCCGTTGAAAACATTCCAAGACATGATATGCTCATGATCATCGGAGACCTTAATGCAAGAGTTGGCAATACAATTAAAGAACAAACAAATCAGTCAGTTGGAAAGGAAGGCATAGGGGTTATGAACAACAATGGAAACAGACTGACAGAATTTTGCAAAGAACACAACCTCATTATTGGTGGAACTTTCTTCCCACACAAAAACATACACAAATTGACCTGGAAATCACCAGATGGAAAAACAGAAAGTCAGATAGACCATATAATTATCAACAGAAAATGGAAGAGCAGCTTAAAAGATGTCAGAGTCAGACGATTGGCAGACATTGGAAGTGACCACCATCTTGTCAGATCCAAAATCTCTACTAAATTGACGAAAAGAAAAATAGCAAAACAGAAGAAGAAAAGTTTCAACACAGATAAATTGAAAATACCAGATATCCAAAACCAGTTCAATATCTCACTAAGAAACAAATTCAGTGCAATACAAGACAGTGCCACTGAACACTTAGGACACAATAAATCCAATACAGAGAATTGGTTATCAGCAAGGTCATGGGAGCTAATTAACCAAAGAAAATCAATCAAACTAAATCTGAAAAGAATATCATCTCACATTGAAAACATTCTTAGAAAAGAGCAAGCAAGGTTCAGAAAAAGGAAGTCATGTAGTGACCACATATTTACCCTGAGACAAATCCTGGAGCAAAGCATTGAATGGAACAGCCCCCTCTACACCATTTTTGTCGATTTTGAAAAAAGCCTTTTTACAGCTTACACAGAGAGTCCCTGTGGAAAATACTCCGCCATTATGGTATACCGATGAAGATAGAAAACTTAGTAAAAGCAATGTACAGCACCTACCAATGCCAAGTGATCTGTGGTAACAATTTAACAGACAGCTTTTATGTAACAAATGGTGTAAAACAAGGCTGCATACTCTCCCCGCTTTAGTTTATCCTGGCTCTAGACTGGCTCATGAAAAATAGAATTGATGGTAAGAAGAGAGGTATTCGCTGGACACTGACATCATTTCTGGAAGATATAGTCTACTCAGAAGATATCGCGTTTGTTTCCAGCACACACAGAGACGCCTCAGAGAAACTAAACGCACTACACAAGAACGCCTCGAAAATTGGACTGAAAATAAATTTTGATAAGACTGTGTACATTAGGGTGAATCCAAAACATGACAGTGAAATTAGGATAGATGAACATATAATTGAAGAGGTAACAGAGTTCTCCTACCTCAGATCCAAAATATGAGACGACGGAAATGCAGAACACGATATCAAGCACATACTTCAAAAGGCAAACCAGGCTTTCGGCATGCTGAAAAACTTTTGGAAATCAAAACAAATAATGAGAAAGACAATGCTGAAAATATACAAGAGCAATGTTTTAAGTGTACTGTTTTATGGAAGTGAAAGCTGGAAAATGACATCCTCCTTAATATAGAAACTAGAAGCCCTTCAGAACAAGTGTTTAAAAAGAATGTTTAATTTATTTTGGCGTACAAAAATAAAAACAGTGGATCTATTAAAGAAAGCTGACTGCACTAGCATTGAAAGCCAAATAAAAAGAAGATGGCGTTGGCTGGGTCATGTGACCAGAATTGAAAAAGAGTCACTTCCCAAGACAGCCTTGTACTGGACAGCAGATGGGAAGAGAAAGCGGCAAGACCCAAAGAAACCTGGCGAAGGACCATGGAGAAAGAATTAAAGGAAGCAGGCCTGTCCTGGAACACAGCCAACGCAAAAGCAGCCGATCGCAAAAAATGGAGATGTCTGGTGGATGCCCTATGTGCCACAAGGCCCGAAGAGGATTAAGTAAGTAAGTAAATTATTCATAATGTTTTTTTAAGTTATTAATATAAACCCGATCATTGGAGCCAAGTCTAAAATGTACAAGTAAAAGTGTAGTTTAATATGTCTAATTTGGTTTATCATCATAAACCTGGACTTTTTTCTATTTTCCGTCCACAATTCAAGGTTAATCGAGCTCAGTCAAAGTCATTCGTATAGAGATTAAATTGCACAGCGTCCCTGGTTGCATAAAAAATAAAATGGCGGCGCTCGACCTCTCACTAGCCACTTTTGATGACGTTTTCCTACCTGTTGTCGTCTCTAGTCCTGTATTCTCTATGCAGCGACCCAGCAGTGCCTGTCCCGCGATGAGATATGTGCGTGTATGGGCCCTCTAACAGTAATCTCCCATGTTATTCCATCTATAACTAAAGTAATCAATCTTCCACTCTCTAACAGTAATCTTCCATCTTGTTCCATCTAAAAATAAAGTAATCAATCTTCCACTCCCTAACAGTAATCCCCCATCTTATCCCAAAAACGGGTAAGTTCAACCTTTACTTAAAACATCCATAATTAGACAGACCATAATGGCGTCATGAATTATCGATGTGATTCAAACTTATCCATTCTTTTACTGCATATATTATTCTTAAAATGAATGAATTTATCAAGCACTGTTTACAATACAAGACATCTATCAATAGAAATGTATCAAACGTATTATTTGATATAAATACGTGATATGTTTTTATTCATTTAATTAAAGATTTTTCTTTAGGCAAATCGAACAATAAGTCTCATAGAACAATTTCACCCGATGATGATTTGTATATCAAAATAGAAAGTATATGAAATATAAATGATATTTATCTTAGAGGCTACCAATAAGTCTCAGAGAACAATTTCACTGGGCTATGATTTGTATATAAAAATGGAAAGCAAATGAAATATAAATGATATTTATCTTAGATGCCACAGTCAAGGAAATATAACAACAGGATTGATTATGGTATATTTCATCAGTAAATATGAAAAAATAAAATGTGATGGTATCCAACATTCTGTACAATAATTGACAATTGAATTATATTTTAATCAGAATCATTCATATACATAAACCTTCATATATATATATATATATATATATATATATATATATATATATATATATATATATATATATATTCATAATATATAAAGGTACAACATATATTATAGTACTTTTTAAATTATTTTTATTATTTAATTTAGGAATTTTAAATAAAAGAAACACATACAAATATTAAGTTCCTTATTCACACACACACACACACACACACACGTGCACACACATGCATACACACATTATAAGTACAAAGCAATGAATTTTAATTATCATTTCTTCATCAAGAGATTTTTTTTTATGTTCTCACTGAATCATAACGATCTTAAAAAGTGCTATAAAACAGTTACAAAGGAAGTAAAAAAGACAATTAGAAAAAAAATCCCACCAAAAATAAGCCTTCCAGTTTTCTATTCCAATATTTTCTGACTGAGGGTGTAAATGTTGACATTGTCTGTTCCCCACCATTTTCATAAGGTTCATAGAATTAGAACAAAATGTGACAACGTTGCTCCCAACGCGTACTCGCAAGCTTGTGCAACGGTTGAGTACATGTCCGGAATTTCAAAAAGCAAGAGTGTAAGAATCGTATATCATTCAATTAATATTGACACAACAGAACTATTTTAGTGCTTAAGTACATTTAAAAAGAAGCGAATATGTCGATAAATGTCCAAACACCAAAATCTGAATCCTTGAGTACAGAGCTACCAATCAATATGGAATAGATGCCGTTTATATTTAGAAAATTAGAAATTCTGACCCAAAATGTGTGAGAAAAATCCGTCATCGGATCGACGTGCACTTATTTGTAGGCCTGCTAACCCAATTCCTTATGGGCTCATTGTTGTAATGGGAATCTCAAAAAAAATGATACAAAATATTGTCCATTACAACAATGTTAAACTTGACCCATAATCGGGTCCGGGAGTCAGACCTGTATATATGTACACATTGACGCTGGTCAATGAACCGATCTAGCCAATAATTATATAAATCAGCAAATGGAATACAGTTTTCAAGACATGTCATAAAGCTGAGTTGTCAAGTAGGTTATTGTGATAATATTGTGCTACTTCTATAATTGGAGGGGGGGGGTGGTACAATTGAATTGCTCAGTTGGTAGAGCACTTGCTTCACTATCAAAACGGACAGAGATCGATCCAGGGTACAATCGAAACTTTTTCTGACCCCCTTATCCATCAAGCTGTGATTGGGCAGCTGGGTCTGCTTGATCCGGCGGAAAATACTTTGCCATAAACAACGTCCTATCCAAAGGGTAGCAAGCAATTGCTATTGTCCCTTTCACGCTGTAGAATTCGGGATTGAACTCTGGCTCCATGAGTCTAATGGCTCTGTAGGATTAATTCTTTTTATTTCTCTTATGTTAATCGTTAGAAATTCTGTTAAAACTATTTAGGCTACCTATTCACTATTAATCCTCCGAAACACTGGCTACAAAAACACACACTTCTAGGGAGTTTGGAACCTGATGAGTAGAAGGTGTGACGTCACAACCTCTCTGCCCCTATGAAAAAAACTGTAATTTTCTACAACGTTTGTTCTGACATAAAATATCATTTATCCATACTTGGTTGGCTAAATCATGTGCTGTGTTGTCCAATACACTGACAGGTTTCCCACACTTTGGCAACGAGTCACTAAGCACAGCTGATAACACAAATTTTTAAATATAAAACCTACAGCATTTTTATAGAGCAAATTATAATCAACGTGTTCAAAGCACTTTACAGGGGTCCAAGCCAATGGTATAACTTAACATGTAGGACGTGACATGTAGGTAGCATTACATTTATTTTTTTTGCGACGGACACAACGCTGTATGGTGAGACCTTTTAGGAAGGTATCCATAATTTATCGACTGCACTGAGGTTGGTTCGGGTTCCTGATCTGCCAGAATGAGTAGCGAGGCCAGAAAAACGATTTCAATAAAAAATCAACAGTCCCGTCAACTGGGGCACCACTGGACCCTGGACAAGTGTCAATGTCATAGCAACTTGTCAATGGGATCTCATTAATCATAAATTCCAATTCAGGTAAGCAGAAAGATTGGTTGATTTCTTTAAAACAAAAAAATGTGTGTTTGGAGGGAACTTTATCCAACTCCAAAATTTATTTCGAACCTGATTATGCCATTCAGCATCTCTTGGGATTATACAATGTAGGCCAGAGGCATGGAATTCAAACTCACCAAAGAATCCACACAGTGGATTATTCCTATATTTCAGTAAAAAACCTTTTAGAATCTGAAAGGAACTCCCGGGCAC
>NC_088368.1:39689955-39717455 GCF_034508935.2 Berghia stephanieae | reverse complement strand
AATAGGGTAAAATAGAGGAAAAATACAGTCGATGCCTGTTAAAACAACAACGGATAAAATAATAATCATTGAAAACCTTGACCTTTGATCTTCCCATTGTTAATCTCGAACAGACCTGCGTTGAACTGTCCCCTTTTCTATCTGGATTATTGTTCTAACTGTTTTCATCATTGACCCAGGAAGGGTTTAGTGGTCGAAACATTACGTGTTTAGTATTTCATTCTCTTATTATATGAGGCTGTGATACTCAGATTTGTATTATACTTTTTACATTCTAAACTTGCATGTAACTTCATATTCCCGTTCATTTGTACTATACGTTTTACAGTATAAACTTGCTATTCACTTCATATTCCCGTTCATTTGTACTATACGTTTTACAGTATAAACATGCTATTCACTTCATATTCCCGTTCATTTGTACTATACTTTTTACAGTCTAAACTATCTCGTAGCTTCATATTCCCGTTCATTTGTACTATACTTTTTACAGTCTTAATTATCTAGTAGCTTCATATTCCCGTTCATTTGTACTATACTTTTTACAGTATAAACTTGCCAGTAACTTCGTATACACGTTCATTTGTATTATACTTTTTACAGTCTAAACTTGCTAGTAACTTCGTATACACGTTCATTTGTATTATACTTTTTACAGTCTAAACTTGCTAGTAACTTCGTATACACGTTCATTTGTATTATACTTTTTACAGTCTAACTCGCTAGTAACTTCATATTCCCGTTCGTCAATAAAACAATATTCTTCCATTTTACTTTATTTACTTCCAACTTTTCACGTGTCTCAACTCTTTCATCTTATAAAGGGACTTACGATGGCTCAGATGGTAGAGCACTAACTTTACACGCAAAGTTATTCAGGGGTGAGAATGACTGGTCACTAAAAAGGAGGAAATTTTTCAGCGCTAAAATCAAGAAGCATCCATGCAAAAATAACCTATAAATTTATATTTCATTAAAATATATTTTGATGCAATCCAAAATGTGTCTCGCAGCAATTTCGACACCACTCGGAGGAATTTCAAAAATTAAAGTGTAATTATAACATGGTGGTTGTAGTAATGGTAGTCGTAGGTATGATGATGTGGTGGTGGTTGTAGTAGTTGTGGTAAGGAGGATGATGTGATGATGGTTGTAGTAGTCACAAACGGACTCCAAGATCAAACTATCAATGTAGTTAGTTTGAAGTCACCTAAAAGTTTCACCAAGACACAAGCACAGAATCCTTGTGAAAGTAATACAAAATTTAGAACAACAAATCTAACGTCACACAAAAGAGAGATGATTTACGAGGACAAACATATCATCTCCCAAAAACCATGACTATACATTTAATTGCTTCCCTCCCTGCCAATGAATCTGGCCAGGAAAATGATCAAGCCAAGACAAAGACAGAAAGCAATTCTGATCTATGCAAGTAAAGATCCCACCAGGAAGATGATGTGATAGTGGTGCTTGCACTAGAGGTGGTACTGATTATAATGATGACAGTGATGATGTGGTTGTGGAGATGGTGTTACTGATGATAATGTGATAGTTGCTTTTGTAGTCATATTTGGGGTGGGGATGGTCATGATGTCATGATGGTTCAGGAGTGAGAATGACTGGTCACGAAAATGGAGGAAATTTTTCAGCGAATAGTTCAAGACCCATCTATGCGACGATAACGTATAAATTTGAATTTCATTAAAATCTACTGAGATGCAATCCAAAATGCGTCTCGCAATAATTTCTGACACCACTTGGAGGAATTTCAAAAGTTGAAAGTGTAATTACAATATATTGTAGTTGCAGTTAAAAAAAAGGTAGCGGTAGGGATGATGATGCAGTGGTGGTTGTAGTAGGGTCGTGATAAGGATGATGATATGGTGGTTGTAGTTGTAGTGGTGTTGGGAATGATCGTGTGGTGGTGGTTGTAATAGTTGTGGAAGGGATCATGTGGTGGGAGTAGTGATAGTTGGGATGATGTGGTGGCGGAGGATGTAGTTGTATTGGTAGTAGGAATGATGATGTGGTGGTGGTTGTTGTAGTAGTGGTGGTCGGGATCAGTGATGATAATGATAATTTGTAAAAAAGGAGGAAAATCTATCGGCCGTCTGTCAAGCCCAAATCTAATGCAAAAAAATAACATAGCTATTCATTGTTACTTAATATTGCGTAATATATTACTAACTTCTAAAACACGTCTATTCTGATCACAAGATATAAACTGACTTTTGTAAATATAATTTTTAAAATTGTCATTTCCAATTTAACATTTTAGAGCTCTATAATGCTTCCCACTATATCAAGAGATTATAATAAACGTTTGGCCTAAAGGAGGTATTTTTTTATACTACAAACACGGCTAGTTTGTGTGTATTACTGCAACCTTGTGGTTATGCAGCTTATGAATAAGAATCTTTAATCAATTGCAAAACATATTCCATCAAATGAGCGAATTTAAATCAAGCCTTTAAAAAAATTATTACTTAAGTCGATCAGCCAAACTTACTGTTGCATTTTCTCTCTATTACAAAGTGATATCTATAAATATAATAATGTGAAGTTAGAAGGTTGGCTGAGAAATAAAATATGGAAAAGAAAGAAAGAAAGAGAGTGAGAGATAGATAGATAGATAGATATATAGATAGATAGATAGATAGATAGATAGATAGATAGATAGATAGATAGATAGATAGATAGATAGATAGATAGAGAGACCACTCTGATTTTTGTTTTAATTGGTAATTAGAGATAAGTTGTAATGAATTCAATTGAATTCAGAACAAACAAACAAACAAACAAAAAAAAAGGAGTACAAAGCTAAATGGTACAAAAATATTGACACCCGAAAATGTTTGACACCGCAAAAACAGCTGAAAATTTCAGAAAAATCCTAAAATCGCGGAATTCCGCGGATCCGCGGAAGATTATCATCATGGTGTGATGGTAGTTGTAGTAGTAGTGGTTGTAGCTGTAGTGGTGGTAATGGTTGGGATGATGATGTGGTGGTAGTTGTCGTAGGGATGGTGGTGGTGGTAGGGATGATGATGGGGGTGGTTGTAGTATTAATGGTGATAGGTAGGAATGATGATGTGGTGGTAGTTGTAGTAGTGATGGTGGTGGTGGTAGAGATGATGATGTGGTGGTGGTTGTAGTAGTAATGGTGATAGGGATGTTGATGTAGTGGTCGTGGTGAGTCTTTTTAAAAGGCGGAATTGTGATGGTGATGGGCGGAGATAAAACAACGTTTAGGCGGAAGATTCTCAGCCCTGGTTATTGAGATCGATCCATCCTGAGTTATATTTGATTATCATTTCAGACTAACCGCCCAATCCTCTCCACCAAGTCGTGATTGGGTACCTGGATTATTAAATCTGACGGAAAGTAATTTGCGATATACTACCGTCCTATCCAAAGGGTAGCGGATAGAAGCAATAGCTATTGTCAGTTTAACGTTATAGAAAAAGAAGTCCTTCAGAGCTGTGTAGCACATCGAGCCGGATTTTATTCCGGTTTCTATAGCTTGAAACGGTCAATATAAATTGCTTGCTACTATTTGGATAGGATGCTAGTCTATCGCAAACTACTTTCTGCCAGATCTAACAGACCCAGCTACCCATTCACTGAGGGTAGAGGCCAGAAAATAATCTTGATTGCACTTGAGATCGGTCTCGGTCCCTTTTCGTGTGAAACGAGTGCTCTACCAACTGAGCTATTCATCATCATCATATCTTGTCGCGCCAGTGAGTCAGCCAGTCCCGGGCAGTCTGGTTGCATTCCCTCAGGTCAGCATTGGTGCAGTGAGGTCCCAGTGAGCATTCGGACAGGATGTGGTCCATGGTCTGTCTGGGGTGACCGCATGGGCATTCAGTGCCCGGTGAGATTTTCCATTTAAAGAGGTTGGTGGCGGTGTTTCCCACCTTTGCTCTAGCTCTGTTCAACGCCACCCAGTCTTTTCTCTTGAGGTCTGTGCCTGCTGGGAGCTTTTCTGTTGGGGGCTGGAGGGCATCGTTTGCTATGTTGTCCCATTCTACCCATTTGTCCAGGCGGAAGAATGCTGAGTGATCTGGGTGAAGGCTCTCTACTGTGAGGAAGCTATTCCTTGATTTGAGCCTGCTTTTGGGACAATTGTGGTTATGAAGGGGGTGTCTCTGGTCCATTTCCTGTTTGTATTTTTGTATTTGGGCATGAGTTTCCCTCCGGATGTGTGGTGGGGCTATTCCTGCTGCACGGTAGACCAGTGGTAATGGTGTTGCTCTCAGCTGGCCCGTTACGATCCGGCAGGCGTTGTTGAGCTCGGGGTCTAGCTTGGAGGCATGGCACGATCGGGCCCATACAGCTGAGCAGTACTCCGCAGTTGAGTAGCTGAGGGCCAATGCTGTGGTCCTTAGAGTTTTAGGGTCAGTTCCCCAGTTCATGTTTGCCAGCTTTCCAAGGAGGGCATTACGCGTGGACACTTTTGCCTTGGTCTTCCTCACGTGTTCTCTGAAGGACAGAGTCCGATCAAGCGTCACTCCGAGGTACACTGGGTGGTAGTTGTACTCTAATGTCTGGCCATTCCACTTGATGTTAAGTTTTGTGTGGGCTTGGTGGTTGTTGAGGTGAAATGCACACACTTGTGTTTTCCCTGGGTTGGCATTCAGCAAGTTTTTAGTGTAGTACTTTGTGAGGGTGTCTAGGGCATTTGTCAGTCTGCTCTCGATTGGTTGGAAGGACGCATCCTGTGTTGCGAGGCATAGGTCATCAGCATATATGAATCGGCGGATATTTGGGAACTCAGGCTGATCATTTGTATATATGTTGAAAAGTGTTGGAGCCAGCACTGATCCTTGGGGAAGACCATTCTTCTGGGTGCGCCACCTGCTCTTCCGGCCATCCATTTCAACAAAGAAGCGCCTGTTTTCGAGAAGTGACTGGATGATATTTACAATTTTCTTATTCTTTATCATTTTAGCCACTTTGAGGAGTAGGATCTTGTGATTCACTGTGTCATAGGCTGCAGTGAGGTCGACGAAGACTGTGCCAGTGACCTGTTTTGTCTCAAACCCATCTTCTATGAATTGTGTAAGGTTAAGAAGTTGACCACATGTTGACCGTCCTGGTCGGAATCCAGCCTGGTCTGGAGACAGTTGTTCGTCTAGACTGGGTGACATGCGGGACATAACCATTCGCTCAAATAGCTTGTATGTGATGCACAGGAGGGAGATCGGGCGATAGCTTTTCTTGGATTTTGGATCTTTCCCCGGTTTCAGTAGGGCGACTACTCTTGCTTTCCTCCATGCACTTGGCAGCCTGTTTGTCCTTGCGCATACATTGAAGAGGTCCAATAGCCAGGATAGCGTTCTCGGGCCAAAGTGTTGAATCATCTCAGTTGTGATTCCATCCAGTCCAGATGCTTTTCCTGCCTTCAGATGGGACAAGGCCTCTAGTAGCTCCTCCAGGGTAAAAGAGTCAAGATGATCTTCACTATCCTTGAGGGCTTTGTCCATTTCACGTTTCAGGGATTTTAGTTGGCCTCGTGCTTTCTTGGCTGGTTTCCCATTCAGTAGAAGCTGATGTGCTACTTGGTCAGGTGTTACTGCAGCCACTCTTGTCTGGGTATTTTTGTCATTATTCAGTTTTGAAATTGTAGTCCAGGCCTTTTTGCTGTTTAGGGTCATATTGGTGGAGGTTATTAATTCCTTCCATCTTTCTGATCTTTCATCGGCTATCATTGATGTGAGTTCTTCACCCAGTTTTAGGGTTTCTTCACTGAAAGGATCCACCTTGTATGATTCAATGTATCTTTCATATAGTTTCTTGCTTTCATCTCGGAGACATGGAATATAACTTTTTCGGCATCCTCTGGGGATGTTTTTCTTTGCAACTTTCCATATGAGTGTTCTGAAGTCGTCGTATCTCTGTGGGTCACTTTTTATATTGGTGATCTCATTGTCTAAATCTTTAGTAAAGTTTTCCCAATTTGCTTTTCTAAAATTGAATCGTGGTATCGCATTTGATTCGAGGGCTTTAACAGCTGGTTTGATGCTGATGGTAATAGACCTGTGTTGAGATTTCGGTATAGGCTCACCTACAGTCCTTTCAAAGTTTGAGAAGTGTTGAGAGGATATGAATGCCAGGTCCGGATTGTAACCTTTCTTCCACCGGGCACTCATAAAGGTTTTCTTGTCTTTGGGGTTATGGAGGATTGTGAGGTCATTGCCGGCCGCCCATTCCTCAACAGCATCTCCGTCAAGGTTATTTTGCTCATATCCCCATATAGTGTTATGGCTGTTAAAATCTCCAATGATCAGGGTTGGTTTTCTATCAGATAGATTCATTTGGGGCCACTTGAATGGGGTTGATGGAGGTTTGTACACAGATATGATGGTAATCAGTGTTGTTTCTACTCTGAGAATCTCAATGTCATTTTCTGAGTGGTCATCGCTTTTCAGTATGGTAGATTTTTCTCGAGTGTACATGGCACTTCCATATTTTGGGTGTTCGTGGTGTATTACTAGTTGCATGCCAGGTATGCAAGGTGGTTTTGAGTCTTTGTGGGTTTCCTGTAAGCAAATTATATCTGCTTTTAGCTCTGTCAGTATCTTGCATTTGGTATGGGAGATTCCTTCTATGTTGAAACTTACAACATTGAAGTTTTCCATTGTCTGGGCCGAGGGGCTATCCTTTTACCGCCCAATTTATTCTCTCTGGTCGCGTAGTGTAGCAATCAGTCTCCTTCAGAGAAGGATTACAGGAGCACGACGTGATCTGAGCTATTGGAACCCCCCGAACGTTATTGGTGAAGCACTAATTTGGTGGCCCAGAAATCGCTATGTTATGCAACAGACGCCAATAGATCGAGAGCCAGGTCGCTGTAGGAATAATTAAAGTGATACGAAACTGCTAGGAGCTGTGGAATGGAACACGTGACGAACAGAAATATAACATAAATATTATATAACGGTTTCAAAAAAGGACAACATTCCAAACCCGAAACGTTTTGATATTGTGCTAAAACTGGTTTTGAGCTCACACTGTCATTATGTCTTTGTTACTTTGTTGTATTTTCTCCCTTTTTTAAAGCTGTTGTCACATTTATTTCTAGTCCATTATTTTTTACAGTCCACTGCACTCAGGAGCATAGATTGAATTTATTTCCTCATGTTCAATTCATTGTCATCTAATCGATATTATTAATAGAAAATACACGTATTTAAAAATAGACCTGATTAGCAGGCGATTTCTGGGTCAGAAGAAAAAGAAGATGGTGATGTCGATGATGATGATGATGATGATGATGATGATGATGATAATGATGATGATCAGAAGAAGAAGAAAAAGAAGGAAAGGAAGAAGAGGAGGAGGAGGAGGAGGAGGAGTAGGAGAATAACAAACCTGCCAACCCTCCCAGGATGAAAAGTCTATTCTATAACCCTAAAAAGTGTATTTTTTAGCCCCAAAAAGTGTATTTTGTCCGCACATGTGGAAAAAAAGTGCGCACTATACAAAAAAATATATATAAAAGCTAACACCAAACCAAATCAAAATAAACTCTGATCTTCATCATTCAAACAATCTCTAGTGATTACAAAATTATTGATTTATCGAGAAACTAAAACTTAATGACCATTTTAAATTAGTATAAGTATAAGGCTCATAAACAAGACCATGGTTAAAAGACTGGAGGCAGCGGTAATGTGGTTTTACAGAATAGGGTGTCATGGGTGGAAAGGAAAAGAAATGAAGAAATTTTAGAAATGGCAAAAAGAAAAAGATCACTGATAACAAAAATCATCAAACGCCAAATGGAATTTTTAGGACACATTATCCGCCCCCCCCCCCCACCCCGTTTGGAAGTACTCGCCTTGACTGGAAAGATGAATGGAAAAAGAATAAGAGGAAGACAAAGAATAACTTATTTGAAAGGGATAAGAACTTGGACAGATGAAGCTGAGAAAGGTGGCGCTGTTTTAATAGAATTGGCAAGAGATAGATCAGCTTGGCGGAAGATGACCTCCGACGTCTGCTTCAGATATGGAACTACATGATGATGATGATGATAAGGCTCAGAAATTGCAATATCAAAAGGAATTGCTATCGAAACACTCAGTATTGATGCTAGTGTCAGTGGAAGAAGTGATGGTTGTTGTAGCGATGGTGCTCTAGTTGTGGTGGTGATGATGACGGAGCTGTGGTGGGGTTGGCGGTAGAAGTGACGTGGTGGTGGTTGTGACAGCGACAATGCTGTGATGGCGGTTGTAGAAGTGGTGATGCCATGATGGTGATGGTAAGAGATTCTGATGTGGAGATGGCGATTTTGATGTACCAAATGAAGCTGTGAAGGTTATATCTGCTGGCCCAGTACATCAGTTATGAGTAAGTTTTGAGATAAAATATCTGGGACAGTGGTTTTCAATTCAATAGATGACATTTTGCAACAGTAGCAAGATATTTCCATATATATGTTTTCTAATGATCCTTATCTCTCTTTCTCTATCTTTTTTTTATTGTGAGCATTCACTACTATTACTACTACTACTCCTACTACTACTACTCTTACTACTACTTGTTCTACTAAATACTAACAATACTATCACTATTGGTCAAATGATAGGAAATTCGCAAGTATGTAATATGCAAAGATAAGTTAAATACTTCTAAAATGGTTCTCTAGGGATAGAAGAGAGAGAGAGAGAGAGAGAGAGAGAGAAAGAGAGTGAGAGACAGGAAGAATTTTTTTTTTTTAATAGAGTGAGAGAAAGAGAGACAGAGAGAAAGAAAGAAATAGAGAGACAGACAGAGAAATGGGAGAGAGAGAAAGAGAGAGAGAGAGAGAGAGAGAGAGAGAGAGAGAGAGAGAGGGGGGGGAGGGAGAGGTAGAGAGAGGGGGGAGGAGAGAGAGGGAGAGAGAGTGGGGGGAGGAGAGAGAGGGAGAGGGGGGGTAGAGAGAGAGAGGGGGAGTGATAGAGGATAGGAGAGAGAGGGAAGAGAATAAGTGAGGAGACAGAGACGGAGGGAAGTGGGAGAGAATGGGAGAGAAAGGAGAGAGAGAGAGGTATAAAGAGAAAGGAAGAGAGATAGAGAGGGAGAGAGAGGATGGAAGACAAAATGAGGAGAGAGAGAGAGAGAGAGAGAGAGAGAGAGAGAGAGAGGGGGGGGGTTGAGGGAAGATAGAGATGAAGAGAGAGGAGAGATAGAGATAGAGGCGGAGGTATGAGAGAGGAGATGGCAGAGAGAGGAAAAGAAAAATAAGAGAGAAAGAGAGAGAGAGGGAGGGGGGAGGAATTATTATAATTTAAGAATGAAAGGAAACGGCAACTTACTTAATAAGTGGCTGTAGACTATAACATTCGACAATCTCTGTGTGATGAACGTGGCTTAAATCACAGCAATGGCCGTCTGTTTTTCCTTAAAAAATAACATGAGGAACCCGATTCAAATTTAAAAACGATTTAAGAATAAAGTGAAGAAATTAGTCATTCATTTCTATCCACTACAAACGAATTAAGAATAAAGTGAAGAAATTATCTAGATAGTCATTCATTTCTATACACTACAAACGAATTAAGAATAAAATGAAGAAATTAGTCAACGAATTAAGAATAAAGTGAAGAAATTGGTCATTCCAAGGAATTTACCCAATGGAAACCGTACGGTGCTCTTATTGGCTAACCAACCAGCGGCCTCAATGAGAAAAATATCCGCCATTTTGCTGTTGGCTAGGAATCGCGTTACTATAGTAAACAAGCGCTGATCGGCCGTTCATGAAAACAAGTTGCTGCTCGCTCGTTTAACTCAAAATTATTCAAAACGATCTCTCTAAAATGATATAAATGTGACTTCTTAAGGTTTTCTTCACGGTCAAAACCACACAACATTCTATTAATGATTACGTCCGAGGCAAAAAGGAATATTGACAGGTCGACCGAGAGTTGAACTCGTGAGACGACAAACATCAATGCGAAGTGTAGCGAGAGTCAAGCTATTGTTTGTCTTGTCCTATTCTATATAGAGAAAAGGATTAATAGTATAGCCTCGTGTGTGAGTGGTTGCGTGTCATAGTCTTGTTTTTAAATTGTTTCTGTTGTTTATGTGTGTAGTGATGACTCTCTCACACTCAATTTCAATGCCGAAAGAGGAATTCCCGCACACAAGAAAGGGGAATTGGGGTGGTATTTGGCATACATATTGTATAGTATCTAGTTCTAAATAGATAACTGATTAGAATTATATTATGATATATAAACACAATGCCAAATACAATTCCGAAGTTTCCTTATTTCAAATGAAGTAAAGCTCCAAAACCTAATGGTAGTGATTGTAGTACTGAGTGTTAGTGAGGTGATGTGGTGTTGGTGGTGGTTGTAGTTGTAGTAGTAATAGTGATGATGATGTGGTGGTGGTGATGATTGTAGTTGTAGTAGTAGTGGTAGTGATGATGATGTGGTGGTGGTTGTAGTATTAGTGGTAATGGTAATGATAATATCATTTTTAATATGGTGGTGGTGGTGGTTGTAGTAGTAGTGGTCGTGATGATGATGTGGTGGTGGTGTTTGTAGTAGTAGTGGTAATGATGCGGCTATGTGGTCTAGTAGTATGACACTCGCTTCCGGATCGGAAGGTCCTGGGTTCGAACCTCGCGCTCGGCGCATAGTTGCAACCTCAGTTGGTTGTTCAAAAATTGACTAGTCTGAATTTAAACAAGTATATAATTGCTTGGGTGCTCGAATTTCTTACGGAGAGAGCACAATATGTTCAATTAGGGCAAAACAAATCTTCCTGTATAACTACAAATACTGGTGCTCCTCAAGGTTGTGTATTGTCCCCTGTATTATTCACAATATACACGAATGACTGTAGAAGTCAAAACCTGAGTGTACCTTTAATAAAGTTTGCAGATGACACCGCTCTTCAAGGCCTCATAACAAATGGCAACGAAGTGGCTTATAGGCAAGAAATTGATAGATTTGTGTCTTGGTGTGATGCCCACCACCTAGAGCTTAACATAAGCAAGACAAAGGAGCTAGTGATTGACTTTAGGAGAGTGAAGGAACCGATAGAACCGTTAAAATTAAAGGACCAATTCGTCCAGCGAGTTCCTCACTACAAATACCTTGGTGTAACGATTGATGACAGGCTCAAGTGGGATGAACACTTGAAAATAATTAGGCATAAGATGTGCAGACGTACATATTTTTTATCGAAACTCTCTCAGTTTAGAATAGATAAAACCCTCTGCACATTATTTTATAGAGCAGTAATCGAAAGTGTTTTGTCATTTTGTATAACAGCTTGGGGAGGCAATTGCTTAGCAGTGGAAAGGAACAAAATAAATTCAAATATTAAAAAATCCATTAAACGCTATATAAATGATGTTGACGATGTAGATCTTTTATACGAGAAATTTTGTATAAATAAAATAACTAAAATATTAAATGACCAGTATCATCCACTAAGACCATCAATTATTATGTCAGAAAGAAGTGGTCGCCCTTTCTCTATTTCAACGAAAACAGAGAGACACCGAAAATCTTTTCTGCCGTCCAGTATTAGGCTTTATAACAACAAGCAATAATCATTTTATATAATTATTTCTCATTTTTACTTTTTAAAAATATAAATATTAATTTATTAATTTATTTGTTTTGCAATCTTTTCAATTTTCAATTTATAGTGACAGTTTTAACTATTTTACAGTGTTGAAATTATTCATATTATAAAGCGCAGCTCTGGTTATAGAGCTGCTCCTTTTTTATATATATACATCCTATTTCCATTGTATTTTTATCTTATGTGTAAATTATAACACGTCTGTACAAAAAATTTCCTTTTTGGGATGCAATAAAGTATTATTATTATTATTATTATTATTATTATTATTATTATTATTATTATTATTATTATTATTATTATTATTAGTATTATTATTATTATTATTATTATTATTATTATTATTATTGAGTCCTTGGAAAAGGCTCTTTACTCACATTCTCTCACCGTACTCAGGTGTAAAATGAGTACCTGGCCGTTAACAGAGTTGTCTTTGTCCGAAAAATTGTAATATCGCCTAACAGGCGTCATGTCCCGTCCTACATGTTAAATGTTGACCAGGGACCCCTTGTAAAGCGCTTTGAGCACATTTAGTAGATATTGCACTATATAAAGCTCAATTAAAAAAAAAAATTTCAATGATGATGATATGGTGGTGGTGGTTGCAGTAGTAGTAGTGGTAGTGATGATAATGTGGTGGTGACTGTAGTTGTAGTAGTAGTGATAGTGATGATGATGTGGTGGTGGTTGTAGTAGTAGTGGTAGTGATGATGATGTGGTTGTGGTGGTTGTAGTAGTAGTTGTAATGGTGATGATATGGTGGTAGTGGTGGTTGCAGTAGTAGTGGTAGTGTTGACGATGTGGTTGTGGTGATTGTAGTAGTAGTGGTAATGGTAATGATATGGTGGTAGTGGTGGTTGTAGTAGTAGTGGTAATGGTAATGATATGGTGGTGGTTGTAGTAGTAGTGGTCGTGATGACGATGTGGTTGTGGTGGTTGTAGTGGTAGTGGTAGTGATGTGGTGGTGGTTGTAGTAGTAGTGGTGGTGGTGGTTGTGGTAGTAGTGGTAATGATGATGATATGGTGGTGGTGGTTGCAGTAGTAGTGGTAGTGATGACGTTGTGGTTGTGGTGATTGTAGTAGTGGTAGTGATGATGATGTGCTGGTGGTGGTGTAGTAGTAGTGGTAGTGATAATGATGTGGGGCTGGTGGTTGTAGTAGTGGTGTTAGTGATGATATTGTGGTGGTGGTTGTAGTAGTAGATGATGTGGTGGTTGGAAAACACATTACAGGTTATTATAATACATGATTACACACATTCTCTAACTTCATTTTTTGACAGCTTCGTTGTGCCATAAATATACGCAACAGTTCTGAAACATTTTATTGTGGATTTTGATATTGTTTGTTGTTTTTCTTGTGTCGTTATGTTGACATAGATACCGAATGAATGGTAATTACTACATTCTCAGCCAACAACAAAATGGCGCTGAATGCTTTCATTGGTGGACACTTTTTAGGCTTCGTACGTATTCTCATTCGTTTAATTCTATGGGTCATTCATTTCTATACACTACAAACGAATTAAGAATAAAATGAAGAAATTAGTCATTCATTTCTATACACTACATGGGACAACAAGCAGCTCGTCCTAAACACTCAAGTTAGTTCCTTTGCCTTTTACTTTTGTCCACAACAGACTGTAACAACGTTCTGTCTGTGCGTTTTTTTCCACACGAACTTGTCCTGGGATCGCAATTACGAATAATCGGGAATTTCCGATATTACCCATCTCCGCACTCATCAAGTAATTTCTTGGTTCGTTTGTTATGAACGCCCAGGATTGCCAATATCTTTTTTGCATAAAATGCCAACAAAGTTACAGAAATATGCCTGTAATGTTTTGATTAAAGGAATGACAAGCTGAAGGTTTAGTATGGAACTCAAAGCAACATGTTTATTTCTTCGTCCGGTAAAAATGTTACGTAACCAGAATACAGTTCCAACGGTAGCAGTCTCAATATAAGGGACTTAACCAAGTTAAATTGTACTTGTTAATATACTCAGTTGCAACCCTTAGTCCATGACAATGCCAAATAGTATGATACAATGTCAAATCTTTCTAAGGATCAATTTTTCTCCTAGAATTAAACTTACTTACTGCGATATGAGTAAATATCTTGATTTCATGTTTACAAAAACCGAATACTTCTTGCACACATAACGGTAAAATCTAGCAAATTCGAAATGAGCGTTTATCTGTAAACCAACCACGTAAAAATAAGCGGTATGGATGCACACCAAAATGTCGATATGTCACACCTAATTTAGCCATGCCAAACGACTTCTGAAATAAAGGACATGTTTATAATAATTACTTTGGCCTTCAAATCATCAAATTGGCAATCCGATCCTTATAATAGTAGCGGAACCGATTAATATCGGGAATTCCCGATAATTAGTCATCTCAATCCTCAGGAAAGTTGGTACAGAAAAGAAAAAAACAACATGAAACACATAATGTGATTTGGTAGACAGAAAGGATTTAGGATAGCGAAAAAAAAAAGAAAAAAAAAACGAGAGAGAGAGAGAGAGAAAGAGAGAGAGAGAGAGAGAGAGAGAGAGAGAGAGAGAGAGAAAGGATAGGGATAGATAGAGAGATGGAGGGAGGGAATAGAGAGGAGTGGAGAGAAAAGAGAGAGAGAGAGAGAGAGAGAGAGAGAGAGAGAGAGAGAGAGAGAAGGAAAGAAAGCCAATCTATCCCTAATAGTAATAGGTTACTAGAGAATATACCATTGGATAATCTTTGTGTGTTTGATCTTTTGAAATCACAGCAATGCTTGGATGTTTTCTATCGGAATATGAGGAACACCAACCACGTTCACAACGATAGAACAAAAGAAAAGTGAAGAATTCACTACGTCGTCTTGTTCTATACCCAACATGGAGCTGAACAAAAAACTCATACTATAATTAGCTCCTTAGTATTTTTTCTAATTCTATGGTTGTTGACGTCGAGGATTTCCGTTATCATGTTGCCAAATATACCAGGCAAGTAAAAAGAAATATGCCAAATAGTTTAAATAAAATGCCAAATCTTTCTAAGCATCAATTTTTCTCCTAAAATTAAACTTACTTATTGCGACCATGAGTAAATATCTTGATTTCTTGTTTACAAATCCTAATACTTCCTGCACACATAACGGTAAAATCTGGCAAATTCGAAATGAGCGTTAATCTGTAAACCAACCCGGTAAAAATAAACGGTTGTGATGCACACCAAAATGTCAATTTGTCACACCAATTTTAGCCATGCCAAACGACTTCTGAAATAAGGGACACGTTTTTAAAATTTACTTTGGCCTTTAAATCATCAAATTGGCAATCCTTATCAACTTATGGAGCTGAGTCGATATCGGGAATTCCCGATTACTTGTAATAACAATCACGAGGAAAGTTGGTAGAGAGAGAGAGAGAGAGAGGGGGGGGGGTGGAAAAATAAAGAGGGAAAGAGGAAGGGAAAGAGAGGGGAGAGATAGTGAGGAGGAAAGAGTAATGGTGAGAGAGAGAGAGAGAGACAGAGAGAGAGAGAGAGAGAGAGAGAGAGAGAGGGGTAAAGGGAAGAGAAAGTGAGGAGAGAGGGAGAGAGATGGGGGAGGAGAGAGAGTGAGAGAGAGTGGGGGGAGGAGAGAGAGGGAGGGGGGGGAGAGGGAGAGAGAGAGAGAGGGGGAGTGATAGAGGATAGGAGGGGGGGGGAAGAGAATAAGTGAGGAGAGAGAGACGGAGGGAAGTGGGAGAGAATGGGAGAGAAAGGAGAGAGAGAGAGAGGGGTATAAAAAGAAAGGAAGAGAGATAGAGAGGGAGAGAGAGGAGGAGGAGGAGGAGGAGAGAGAGAGAGAGAGAGAGAGAGAGAAATAAAGATGGAGAGAGGGTTGAGGGAAGATAGAGATGAAGAGAGAGAGGAGAGATAGAGATAGAGGCGGAGGTATGAGAGAGGAGATGACAGAGAGAGGAAATAGAGGAAAAGAAAAAGAAGAGAGAAAGAGAGAGAGAGAGAGAGAGAGAGAGAGAGAGAGAGAGAGAGAGAGGGAGGAATTATTATAATATTTTATGAATGGAAGAAAACGACAACTTACTTAATAAGTGGCTGTAGACTATAACATTCGACAATCTCTGTGTGATGAACGTGGCTTAAATCACAGCAATGGCCGTCTGTTTTTCATCAAAAAATAACATGAGGAACTCGATTAAAATTTACAAACGATTTAAGAATAAAGTGAAGAAATTAGTCATTCATTTCTATACACTTCACACGAATTAAGAATAAAGTGAAGAAATTAGTCATTCATTTCTATACACTATAAACGAATTAAGAATAAAGTGAAGAAATTAGTCATTCATTTCTATACACTACAAACGAATTAAGAATAAAGTGAAGAAATTAGTCATTCATTTCTATACACTACATGGGACAACAAGCAGCTCGTCCTAAACACTCAAGTTACTTCCTTTGCCTTTTACTTTTGTCCACAACAGACTGTAACAACGTTCTGTCTGTGCGTTTTTTTCCACACAAACTTGCCCTGGAATCGCGATTACGAATAATCGGGAATTTCCGATATTACCCATCTCCGCACTCATCAAGTAATTTCTTGGTTCGTTTGTTATGAACGCCCAGGATTGCCAATATCTTTTTTGCATAAAATGCCAACAAAGTTACAGAAATGTGCCAAATAGTATGATAAAATGCCAAATCTTTCTAAGCATCAATTTTTCTCCTAAAATTAAACTTACTTACTGCGGCCATGAGAAAATATCTTGATTTCATGTTTACAAAAACCAAATACTTCTTCCACACATAACGGTAAAATCTAGCAAATTCGAAATGAACGTTAAGCTGTAAACCAACCACGTAAAAATAAGCGGTATGGATGCACACCAAAATGTCAATATGTCACACCTAATTTAGCCATGCCAAACGACTTCTGAAATAAAGGACATGGTTATAATAATTACTTTGGCCATCAAATCATCAAACTGGCAATCTGTTCCTTTTAATCGTAGCCGAACGAATTAATGTCGGGAATTCCCGATAATTAGTAATCTCAATCCCCAGGAAAGTTGGTACAGAAACGAAAAAAAAAAACATGAAACACATAATGTGATTTGGTAGACAGAAAGGATTGAGGATAGCGAAAGAAAGGAAAAAAAACGAGAGAGAGAGAGAGAGAGAGAGAGAGAGAGAGAGAGAGAGAGAGGGGGGCAAGGGAGAGAAAGGATCTATAGAGAGAGATGGAGAGAGGGAAGAGAAAGGAGGGGAGAGAGGGAGAGAGAGAGAGAGGGGGGGGGAAGGGAGAGAAAGGATAGAGATAGAGAGAGAGAGAGAGAGAGTAGTGGGATGAAATGAATAAATCGTTTTCGAAAGTGGTTAAATCTTTATGGGGAAAGGGGATGGGAAAGGGGGGTGGAGGTGGGGGTTCGAAGTCGAGAACTTTCCATCTCAAACGTCTGAGGAATAATTCTATTTTCTTGGCTTGTAGCGGATCTTTGTAAAGCGCCTTGGGCACGTTTAGTGGATATCGCTCTATAGATAGAGTGAAATTGACGTCACTCATCTCCTCATTATTGATTTTAGCCAGCCATTTTTATGACAAATTCTCTCTAAATTCTAACGATCAGACGAATAGGTCTATCTAAAGGTTTCCAAAACTAACTGTACATTTGACTGTTTCCTTCTCAGCTAGAGTATCCAGCCAAGGCCAAGACAAAACCAAGTAATTTCATTCCGAGACAAAAACTTACAAAAAGCAAGTTGGAAAACAAATATAGGGGGATAGAAGACTCAGTAAGTGCCTCCCTGCCCACTATGGGAGGTCAGGAACCCCATCCAGAGATATTGGGGGATAGAAGACACAGTAAGTGCCTCCCTGCCCACTATGGGAGGTCAGGACCCCCACCCAGAGATATTGGGGGATAGAAGACACAGTAAATGTCTCCCTGTCCACTATGGGAGGTCAGGAACCCCACCAAGAGATATAGGGGGATAGAAGACACAGTAAATGCCTCCCTGCCCACTACGGGAGGTCATGAACCCCACCCAGAGATATAGGGGGATAGAAGACACAGTAAATGTCTCCCTGCCCACTATGGGCATGGGAGGTCATCACTGAATTCTAACAATCAGACTATAGATCTATCTATAGAGGTTTCACTCAGCTTTCTGTTTTGTTGCGTTTTATTCGACTGGTGGATGTTGTGAGTGTCCTAGCTGAACCCATAACATTAATATTGACGCCAACCTAATGCTGTTTGGTAAAGCGCATTTACGGAAACAATGTACGTCTCTAGTATGTTATGTACTCGTTGATTTTTTTCTTTCATTTTCAAATCTAACGGAAGCGATCTATAGATAGAACGCAGTTGGCGTCACTCATGTCTTTGTTTGTTTTTATGTTTTTAAGGGTTTTACGGCGCTTGCAACACATTAAGGTCATATCAGCGCCAGTAAAAAGGAAGAGAATAGGATAGTAAAAAGTTCTAGAATTACAATTAAAGCACAAAAGAAAAGGTAAGACAAAGGGGAACGGGTTCAAATAGGGAACAGATGTAGATTCCAAGAGCACACCGTTAAAGTACTTAGTTTGAGATCACCTAAAAGTCTCATCCAGACACAACCACAGGTCCCAACTAAGAGGAATACACTCCAATGTTTACCAATCATATAATATAATATGTAAACTAAACATAATACAATGCATAACAGAGAGATGATTTACAAGGAAAAAAATATCATCTCCCAAAACTATAACTATACATTCGACTGTTTCCCTCCCAGTCAAGGAACTCCGGCAAGGATCAGGACAAAACTAAGTAATCTCATTTCAAGACAATGACAGGAAACAATTGGAAAACAGGTATGGGGGGATAGAAGACACAGCATGTACCTCCCTGCCCACTATGGGAGGTCAGGATCCCCACCCAGACTCATGTCTTTGTTCTCGTAATTCTCATTAAACTGTATTAACCATACTGTAAACCTTCAAGGTTATACATAGTTTGGTGTGTTGGTACGTACAATTTCCAGATGGCAATGTTGTGAGTTTCTTAGCCAAGCGCACAGCATCTATAGTTTTCATCCAACCGAGTCATCAATCACATGATTTTGTGCTGTATAACGATTGGATATTTGCTGCTTTGTTTATGAAAGTTGTAAACATACTGCTGGTGTCAAGCTTAACAAATGACCAATCGTGATGTTAGATATTTCAAATGTTGTGAACACATTTCACTATGTGGTATTTTGAGCACATTATGCAATATGACCTATGAGCACATGGAAAGGTCATATAGATCATTCCTTGTTTGTTTGGTTTTTGTTTGTTTGTTTTTTTTTTTGTTTTTTTTTTTTTGTTTTTTTTTTAATGGTTTTACGGCGCTTGGAACACATTGAGGTCATATCAGTGCGAAAAACGGGGAGAAAATGGGAAAACAAAGTTCTAGAATTACAATTAATTAAGGCACTCAGGGGTAAGAAGGAGGTGAATTGGTCCAAATAGGAAACAGATGTAGATTCCAAAAGCACACTATCAAAGTACTTAGTTTGAGACCACCTAAAATCTCATCCAGACACGATTACAGGTCCCCACTAAGAGGAACACACTCAAATATTTACAAATCATACATATAAAATGTATACAAATATAATACAGTGCATAACAGAGAGATAATTTACAAGGAAATAAAGATATCTCCCAAAATTCTATCTATATATTTGACTGTCTCACTCTCAGCCAGGGCATCTGACCAGGACAAAATCAAGTAATCTCATTCCAAGACAAAGATAGAAAGCAAGTTGGAAAACAGATATAAGGAGATAGAAGACACAGTAAGTACCTCCCTGCCCACTATGGGAGGTCAGGAACCCCAGCCAGAGATATAGGGGGATAGAAGACACAGTAAGTACCTCCCTGCCCACTATGGGAGGTCAGGAACCCCAGCCAGAGATATAGGGGATAGAAGACACAGTAAGTACCTCCCTGCCCACTATGGGAGGTCAGGAACCCCAGCCAGAGATATAGGGGGATAGAAGACACAGTAAGTACCTCCCTGCCCACTATGGGAGGTCAGGAACCCCAGCCAGAGATATAGGGGGATGGAAGACACAGTAAGTACCTCCCTGCCCACTATGGGAGGTCAGGAACCCAGCCAGAGATATAGGGGGATAGAAGACACAGTAAGTACCTCCCTGCCCACTATGGGAGGTCAGGAACCCCAGCCAGAGATATAGGGGGATAGAAGACACAGTAAGTACCTCCCTGCCCACTATGGGAGGTCAGGAACCCCAGCCAGAGATATAGGGGGATAGAAGACACAGTAAGTACCTCCCTGCCCACTATGGGAGGTCAGGAACCCCAGCCAGAGATATAGGGGGATGGAAGACACAGTAAGTACCTCCCTGCCCACTATGGGAGGTCAGGAACCCAGCCAGAGATATAGGGGGATAGAAGACACAGTAAGTACCTCCCTGCCCACTATGGGAGGTCAGGAACCCCAGCCAGAGATATAGGGGGATAGAAGACACAGTAAGTACCTCCCTGCCCACTATGGGAGGGCAGGAACCCCAGCCAGAGATATAGGGGGATAGAAGACACAGTAAGTACCTCCCTGCCCACTATGGGAGGTCAGGAACCCCAGCCAGAGATATAGGGGGATAGAAGACACAGTAAGTACCTCCTTGCCCACTATGGGAGGTCAGGAACCCCAGCCAGAGATATAGGGGGATAGAAGACACAGTAAGTACCTCCCAGCCCACTATGGGACAGATCATCCTATTGGTGTGTTGTATCTGTATGACATTTCACCAAAAAGGTTTTAAGTGGTCTGGCGTATGACACTCGTGTATAATAAGAGACGCATTGAAATTTGAACTTATTGAACTTCAACACCAATATAGTTATAATGTATAAAGAAATAACGTGTATTGTACTTTTTCATCAATTTTTATTTTTTATTTTAAAAATGACAGAAAAACAAGAATAAGAATAGGTAATGTTCCATCTCTTTCCGTTAATCGCAACATTTCCGAAGAAACGGAATTAATTCTATATAAAAGTCACTGGTTAATTGAAACAATCTTCGGTTAATCGCAACAAATTTTCGCCCTCAAAAAGTGGCAAATTCAAGAAATCAATAAACAAAATATGATTACAGTTGTAAAGAGGGTCTGAGCGATATCCTGTGTTTTGGGATTGACAACTCTGCATTGTGACCAACGAGTTTGGTGAGAGCTTTCTGTCTCTCATCACGGCTAAACACTTTGACTCTGTCAAATGTTGAGAACAAAAGAGTGAAAGTTAATCCAATCTGAGTAAGGTGTCAGCTGGCATCAAAGCTGATTTTGCTTGCCAAAATGTATACAGGGCTGCCATAAGGTTTTTATTTCAATCATATTGCTCAGTCTGTGGTGGACTAAGAACAATGTTTACAACTGCTATGAGTTTATTATATATGTGTAAAATGTTGCAACATATAATTGTTAGACCTGCATGTGAGTCCTGACCAAAATGTCTGAACTTTTTCACACATATCACCTTAAGGGATCTTGTATTTTGTAACTCAGTAATTATTGTGCGGCTATGTGGTCTTCTGGTCTTCACTCGCTTTCGGATCGGAAGGTCCTGAGTTCGAGCCTCGCCCGGCGCATAGTTGAGTCCTTGAAAAAGACTCTTTACTCACATTCTCTCACCGTACTCAGGTTAAAACGAGTATCTGGCCGTTTACAGCATCGTCTCTGTCCGAAACAAAATGTAATATCGTCAAACAGGCGTCATGTCACGTCCTACATGTTACATGTTGCGGTTGGCCAGGAATCCCTTGTAAAGCGTTTTGAGTACGTTCAGTGATTATTGCGCTATATAAAAGCTCAATAGTGGACAGAAACTCAACTTCGGTTAATCGCAATATTTTAGCTGATCCCAAAGTGTTGCGATTATCCGGAGTGGACTGTATAACTAACGTATTCAATCTTCCACTCTCTAACAGTAATCTCCCATCTTGTTCCAAAAAGGGGTAAGTTAAACCTTTACTTAAAACATACATAATTAGACCAGAATGACGTCGTGAATTAGCGATGTGATTCTAATTTGTCCATTCTTTTACTCCATATATTATTCTTAAAATGAATGAATTTATCAAGCACTGTTTACAATACAAGACATCTATCAATAGAAATGTGTCAAACGTATTATTGAATATAAATAAGTGATATATTTTAAATCATTTAATTAAAGATTATTCTTTAGGCAAATCGAACAATAAGTTTCAAAGAACAATTTCACTGGGCTATGATTTGTGTATCAAAATGGAAAGTAACTGAAATATAAATGATATTTATCTTAGAGGCTACCAATAAGTCTCAGAGAACAATTTCACTGGGCTATGATTTGTTTATCAAAATGGATATCAAATGAAATAAATTATATTTATATTAGAGGCCACAGTCAAGGAAATATAACAACAGGATTCATTATGGCATATTTCATCGGTAAATATGAAAAAATAAAATGGGTTGGTTTCCAACATTCTGTACAATATTGACCCAACAGAACTATTTTAGTGCTTCAGTACATTTAAAAAGAAGTGAATATGTCGATAAATGTCCAAACACCAAAACCTGAATCCTTGAATACAGAGCTACCAATCAATATGGAATAGATTTAGATTATTTTAGAAAATCTGCCCAAAAATTTGTGAGAAAAATCTGACATCGGATAGAATGTTTAGACGCTGATCAACGTGCACTTATTTGTAGGTCTGATAACCCAATTCCTTATGGGCTCATTGTTGTAATGGGAATCAAAAAAAAAATGATGCAAAATATTGTCCATTACAACGATGTTAAACTAGGCCCATAATCAGGTCCGGAGGTCAGACCTGTATATGGTAAGTTATTGTGATGATGTTGTACTACTTCTATTATTGGGGGGGGGGGGGGTGTTACAATTGCTCAGTTGGCCTTACAATCAAAGGGACCGAGATCGATCCAGGGTACAGTCGAAACTTTTTCTGACCCCCTTGTCCACCAAGCAGTGATTGGGTAGCTAGGTCTGTTTGATCTGGCGGAAAGTACTATGCTATAGACTAGCGTCCAATCCAAAGGGTAGCGGGCAATTTCTATTGTCCATTTCACGCTGTAGAAACCGGGATAGAACTGTGGATCCATGGGCCTAATGACTCGTTAGAAATTCAGTTAAAACTATTTAGGCTACCTTTTGAGTCAATAGATAACCTATTCATTATCAATCCTCCGAAACACTGGCTACACAAGCACACACTTCTAGGGAGTTTGGAACCAGAAGAGTAGAAGGTGTGACGTCACGCCATATTTGTCCTATTAAAAAAACAGTAATTTTATACGACGTTTATCTTATCTTATCTTATTAAAGGCTTAATAGGAATTATCCTTTAAATGCCTTATACAATAGTTTATAATTACAGAATCTCATATAGCTTGTATTGTATCATTTACAGACAGTTTTACACAACTTTGAATGTCAGGAAAAATGTATCAATCGAAAAATACAATCATTGAATATTGATAATTGAAAACTGGTCAAGATCGAATGAATCAAAAATGTACAAAGTTCATTGTACAATGAAATATTAATGACAAAAATAACCATGAAAGCAACAACGATAATAAGCACACATAAGTCTCTGATAAATTATGATTTTACATTGTTTCAGATGTCATGCATTTTACTGGTCAACAAACCAGTCTACAAAATCATGAAATTAATGGAAACAGATATATCCAAATGACAACTTAAAGTTTAAAAGATAAATAAATAAATGGATAAATAACTACAGAAACAAACAAACAAATAAATGAATATATAAATAAATACATTCATAAATAAAAATTAATAAGATCAAATTAAATTTAAAAAATAATCAATTAATTAATTTATTATTATTATTATCATTGTCACTACCATCACCACCATCATCACTACCATTACCACCACCATCAATACCATCACCATCATCATCATCACCATCACTATCAATAGTAAAAAAAAAAAAATTGGTAAAATAGAACAAAACATATTAGTCGTACTTAAATCTCAGAGACTTTAACTGCCTATAATCCAAGACTTTAAACTGATTCAAAGAACATTCATTTTTTGTATTAAAACAGAGACTATTCCATGTTTTCACTATACTGTAATAAATGAGTTCTGTCTCATTTTGGTCTGAAATCTTGGAATATATATTTTATATTTGTCGCCTCTGGTATACGTAATCTTGGAAAATGTAAACAAAATCGATGGATTTATATCATTTATATTATGTATTATCTTGTAGAGCTGAATTAAGTCTCCCCTAATTCTTCTGTATTTGAGACTAGGTAGATCAAGGAATGCTAAAAGTTCGTTATATGACATGTTCTCGAGCCCGGGAAGCAATTTCGTTGCTTGTCTTTGAATATTTTCAAGACCTATTGACTGCCTTAGATATATTGGGCTCCAAACATTGTTCCTGTACTCAAGAACAGGTCTTATAATAGTTTTAAATGACGAAAGAAACATGCTATTATCCAAATAAGTAAAACTCCTGTATATGATTCCCAACATGCGATTAGCTTTAGTTGTGCAATCATTAATATGCACATAAAAGTTCAAATGTGGGTCGAAAACAACACCAAGATCCCTTTCAAAATTTCTATCAGGCAAAAAATTTGAATAAGAGATAACCGAGTAATAGATGTGATTAGGATTTTTCTTTCCAACATGCAATACCTTGCACTTGTTGATATTAAATTTTAATTACAAGAACGTCTGTTCTGACATAAAATATCATTTCTCCATACTTGGTTGGCTAAATCATGTGTTGTGTTGTCCAATACACTGACAGGTTTCCCACACTTTGGCAACGAGTCACTAAGCATAGCTAATAAGACACATTTTTAAATATAAAACCTACAGCATTTTTAAAGAGCAATTTCTAATCAACGTGCTCAAAGCACTTTACAGGGGTCCCAAGCCAATGGTAACACTTAACATGTAGGACGTGACATGATGTCTTGTAGGCAGCATTACATTTTTTTTTTTTGCGACAGACTGTTAAAAGCTGGTCACTCATTAAACACTCGCGTACGTTGAGACATTTTATTAGGGTCTCGAAAATTTATCGACTGCACTGAGGTTGGTTCTGATTCCTAAACTGCCAGAATGGGTAAGTATATATTCATCACAATCTAAAGTACCATTCGCGATAACTGGGGCACCACTGCACCCTGGACACGTGTCAATGTCATAGTACCTTGTCAATGGGATGTCATCAATCTCAATTTTCAATTCAGGTAAGCAGAAAGATATGTTAGTTTCTTTAAAACAAAATATTGTGTCTGGAGGGAACGTCATCCAATGTCGCAAAAGACCTAGATACGGATAATGCCAATCAGCATCTCGTGGAATTAAACAATGTAGGCCATTGCCAATGAATCCAAACTCATTCCAATGTTTCGGAAAAAAATCTTTTAAAATCTCAACAGAACTCTCGGGCAACCAAACTCTCGCCACGTCACGACATTTAATGACGTTGTATTTATCGATCTCGTCTCCCCCTACTAGTGACTTCCTATCTGTGTTTTTTGTCAAATCTGCAACATATTCCAATGGCAGATCAATTTTAACGTCAGATGTATTTGTATATTGGAATGGCAGATCATGTTTTGTAAAATGTCCAATGGTAATGTCTTTGCTACCTCCATGGGGATTGGATATTATAATGCCTGTTGACTTGACCTGGATAGGCAGGACAAGGCGTGCAAGAGATAAGTCAAGAGGATCATGACTAACACACCTAAAATACGTCACATCCGTCCTACATCGCTTTATCACATTAGTAGATATAATATATTGATTATTATCGTCATCATTACTATTATCATCATCATCATCATCATCATCATAATCAATAATTGATACCCCCTTGATACATTTCACTGTATCCCTATCTGGAGAGTCAAAATATAACTCTATTGTCGTTTTCTCTAACTCAAGCTGGTCAAATACAACATGTGTTGCTGTCTTCACTATCAACTCCATATACCCTATCTTAGGATCAACGCTGTTACAGCAATCCATGCAAGGGCAGGCTTTATCAGGGACTGAAGTACAATTGTCTATGAAACCTGTTCCGAAAATACCTGCCACCCGGCGTCCACGCTGGTTGGCAAACGGATATGGTATAGTCGTATACGGATAGTAATCCGGCCTCTTTCCACTGATATATTTCACCACAATTCTCACTGTCTTGTCAATACTGTATTTGATCTGTTCCATATCATATTTCGATCTCCACTCTTCTGGCAGGTCACTAATTTTAAATTCTTTTACGGGAATAAAATTCTGATGACCAGGGTTTTTCTCACATCTGTCAAATGGTTCACCATTCTCGGGAGTCCCGAAACAGCACTCTTCAAACTCTGCTCTAACTGTAGAATGAAATGTAAGGATAAAAATAGTAAGTAATAGAATAATAATAATGATGATGATGATGATGATGATGATGATGATGATGATGATGATGATGCTGATGATGATGGTGATATTTAATAATAGTTATAATAATAATAATAATAATAATAATAATAATAATAATAATAATAATAATAATAATAATAATAATAATAATAATAATAATAATAATCATAATAATCATCATCATCATTACTATATAATCATTATCATCATCATCATTACTATATAATCATTATCATCATCGTTATTCTTCTTCTTCTACTTATTATTATTATTATTGATATTATTATAATCTTTCTGTTGTTACCATTGACCAAACACGGACCCTGAGAGCTCATTTGGTAGAGTACTGGCTTCACACGCAAAGAAAACGGGATCGATCCTGGGTGTAGCCGAGATTATATTTTTACCCTTGTGTCCCCGGTAGCTGGATCTGAAAGTGAAAGACGTGGCGAAAAATCCTTTGCAACAGACGCGTCCTATCAATATATAGTAAACAGCTGCCACTGTCCGTTTACTGCTATCGAAACCGGGATAAACTCCGGTGCCTTGGACCTTATGGCTCGGAATGACAACTTACTACAATCAACAAAATGTCATCATTCTTTGTTTGTCTTTTGTGTCTTATGAAGAAGGCCAAGAGTCGAACGTTGTTTGGTTTTTGTGGTTTCCAAAGGGGTCTCAATCTGGTAACTTCTCGGTGTGAACAACATAAAGGGAAATAAATCTTAAATAAAAAAGACATCCATGTTATGTGCGGCTACGTGGTCTAGTGGTTTGACACTCGCCTTCCAGACCGGAAAGTTCAGGGTTCGTGTCTCATTCTGAGACGCGCAGGGTTGAGTCCTTGGCAAATGCACATTCTCTTGCCGTACCCATACGCAGAGTCGGTATTGGCCGTTAAAATCGATGTCTTTGTCTAACCAAATATTGTATTATCGCCTACCAGGCCTCATGATTCGTTCTAAGGTTAAATGATACTGTTGAATAGAGACCCCTTAAAGAGAGCTTTGAGCACGTTTAGTGGATTTTGCGTGATTTAAAAGCTTATTTTGTAGTACTAATGTTACGTATGACTTACAAGGGGGATTGTCTTTAACGTTGTGATGCCATTTGGGGGATGGCAGTACAGGGAGTCCGTCTTCAACCTTGTGATGCGCTCTTTCTAATGAAATGTTGTCATGTCTTCGTGGTAAAATCTTTGATAGATTGTCATCCATGTTTGTGTTGTAATCCTAAAAAAAATATTAATAATAATAAGGCAAAATAGAGGAAAAATATAGTCGAACCCTGTTACAACAACAACAGATACATATAATAATTATTGATAATCGTAAGAGTTTATTTCACCATTGTTAGCACTTTGTATTATACTTTTTTACAATCTAAATTTGCTAATAACTTCATATACACCTTCAG
>NC_088368.1:39649955-39682455 GCF_034508935.2 Berghia stephanieae | reverse complement strand
CTTGCTCTCCTCTCTCTGGATAGGACGGTAGTTTATCGCAAAGAACTTTCCGCCAGAAATAATAGAAAACTAGAACCAGCTACCCATCACTGCTGGGTTCACAGGGCGGGGATGGGGGGGGGGGGGTTGACCGCACCTGGGATCAAACTCGGTCCCTTTGCGTGTGAAGCGAGTGGGCTATTCTGTACCAAATGGGCTATCGCCACTCCCATATATATAATATGGGCTATTCTATACCAAATGAGCTAATGCCACTCCCATATATATAATATGGGCTATTCTGTACCAAATGAGCTTTCGCCACTCCCATATAGATAAGATGGTCTATTCTGTACCAAATGGGCTATAGCCACTCCCATATAGATAGTATGCGCTTGGCTAAGAAGCTCATAACATTGCCATCTGGAAGTATAACGGACCAACACACAAAACTGTGTGTATCCATGAACGTTTATAGTCAAGTTAATACAGTTCAGTGAGCATTACTCATAAACGCGGATGGCAAAAAACAATAACAAAGACCTGAGTGACGTCATCTTCGAACTATCTATAGATAACATGGGCTATTCTGTACCAAATGGACTATCGCCGCTGCCATATAGATAATATGGGATATTCTATACTAAGTGAGCTATCGCCACTCCCATATAGATAATATGCCCTTGGCTTAGAACTCACAATATTGCCATCCGATAGTATAACGGACCAACACACAAAACTGTGTGTAACCTTGAACGTTTATATTCTGGTTAATATAGATTAGTGAGAAATACTCATAAACGCGGATGACCAAAAATAATGACAAAGACCTGCTTGACGTCATCTTAAAACTATCTATACAGTTTAGTGAGAATTACTCATAAACGTGGGTTGTAAAAAACAAGAACAAGGCCTGAGTGACGTGAACTTCAAACTATCTATACAGTTGAGAATTACTCATGTACCCGGGTAGAAAAAAACAAAAACAAAACAATAACAGACACCTGATTGACGTCAACCGTTCTATCTATACAAATATGCATGCATATAGTGAAAGGCGTATCAACTGTTCGTGGTCCCGATAACTCGGATAATGAGAGCACACTATTTGCAAGGGAAATAACCCGTTGCGTTCCGAGTTCAGGTCGACTTTGTTTCCCTTTAAAATGGCTGTCTAAAAAAGAATAACAAAGAGCCGTGTGACGTCAATTTTGTTCCAGCTATAGATAGTTCGAAGATGACGTCACTCGGGAAAGCTCTTTGTTTTTGTTTTTTGCCATCCGCGTTTATGAGTAATGCTCACTGAACTGTATTAACCTGACTATAAACTTTCATGGATACACACAGTTGTGTGTGTTGGTCCGTTATACTTCCGGATGACAATGTTATGACTTCTTAGCCAATCGCATACTATCTATAGACTTAAATCATTGAATTGTTATTGAAGTGTTCAGAAATTGTTATTTTTCATATTTCTTTAAAAGCTTTGCGTTTTTGACACAACATTATTAAGGGAATTCTTTATCTACAAAATTCAGTCGTTTGATTGGTGGATAAAGAATAATTCTACAAGAACGAAGGTTACATCAATCGGCGTTTTGTTATTGTTTTATACAACCTGTTCGGTGACAAGTCATCATGTAATAGTCTTCAACAGTTGTAACGTCACTTCTTTCCTAATGACGTATGGTAACTTAGTAACACTGGCTCTAAACTATTGGAACAATGGCGGACGCCGTATGAAATATTTCTCCGGCGAGCTTAAACGCGTATCCAGAGGGGAAAAAAACCCCATCAATTTGATCATGTTTTGACTTTTACACATTCTGATCACAAGGCATATGAAAAGGGAATGAAAAGTTCTAGCCAGCATGAAGAATAAAAAGTAATGATTTTCTTTGTTTAGAACCAAGATGGCCGCCGTTGCCGGGCGTGTGACATCAGACTACTGAATCCAATTATACCAATCAGACTATAAAAGTTAAGGGTTATGTATAAGTGTGGTGCTGGTACGTTTGATATGGCTGGCGGATTTTATGAGTAATTTATCTACAGTCATAGCATCATTAAAGACCCGCCTGTACATATTATATGCAGGTCTATCATCCGAACCCATTTATTGATGGGCCTAGTTTAACAGTGTTGTAGTGGACAATATTTTTCGTCATTTTGCGAGATTTTCATTACAACAATGGGCCCATTAGGAATTGGGTTATCAGACCTGCAAATAAGTGCATTTTGATAAAGAACCACCCCACGGGGCAGGTTTGTTCAATGTTGTGCCTTGTTGTTTTAATGAAGTATGTGCTTGTGGATGTTGTTTTGAAGCCGTTAAGCCTGAAAGTGCGTCTATGTTGTCGTCTGGTATGACACTCGCTTTCGGATTGGAAGGTCCTGGGTTCGAGCCTTGCTCAGTGCATGGTTGAGTCCTTGGAGAGGGCTCTTAACTCACATTTTCTCGCCGTACCCATGTGTAAAATGGGTGCCTGGCCGTTAACAGCGTTATCTATGTCCGAAAAAAAAATAATATCGGTGAGTACCATTAACAACTCACTAGAACGCTACACAAACTTAAAAATTGAAGTCAAACTAAAAGTCTTGGAGGGTTATAGTGTCAGGCTATAAGTTAACGATGGCTACGATACAGCCACCTAGTCTTTGGCCGTCCCTTTTTTTTCACCCCGCCAATTGGATGTCACGTCGCCCAGCAAAGGTGGCCATCGTGGTTCTAAACAAATAAAATCGGCACTTTTTATTCTTCATGCTGGCTAGAACTTTTCATATGTCTTGTTATCAAAATGTGTAAAAGTCAAAGCATGATCAGTTTTTCTCCTCTGGTTACGCTTTTATGCTCGTCGGAGAAATATTATATAAGGGCGTCCGCCATTGTTCCGATAGTAGAGCCAGTTACTGAGTTATCATGCGTCATTACGCGGGAAGTGACATAACGACTATTGAAGCGTATTGTATATCCAATACTTTCCTTCTCTCGTCTTCTTAACATGTCCGAACCATTTCAATCTATCTTCTCTCCTATCTATGAAAAAAACCAGGGTCTAACGCCTGAGTACAATAATAAAAGAGCAACGATGGAGGCTATTTGGTCACATTTTACGTCGAGAAGATAACATCCCAGCCCAAACTGCAATGACACAATAGTTCCTTAATGGCAACAACTATGTAGGGAGACCACTAACACCAATAGTAACTACCCTGAACCAGGACCTCTCTACATTTCAGAAATTTCTGGATTCAGATTATGCCTAATTAATCCCTGAAGAACTAAGAAATACTGCAGTGCCCTCCGTACTAAAGTCACAACAAGATCTTGACAGCCTCAAAACTCTGGCCCAGGACCGTGAACAATGGAAACAATTAACAACATTGATGGAGAGAGCAGCTAGAGTTATCGACTTTGGCTGGATCACACAATTCTCAGGAAGCCTCATTCGGACTACGAAGCTTACTACTACTACTACTACTACTGTCTTATCCTTACGAAAACATTCATCACTTTAGTCAACCTTCGAATTCGTTCATTTCTGACTTTAATTTATATTTTCTTGTACAGCAAAGAGACCATCTCAACATCCTCATTTCTGCTACCTCAACCTCTTTATATTGTTATATTTGTCTTAGCTTCTGTCTCTAATCCATACAACATTGCTGGTCTTACAACAGATGTTTTTTTTTTTTTGGATCTTTCAACTTTGCGGAAATTGCGGAGTCACACAGAACTCCAGTTACCTTCCTCCAATTATTTCAGCCTGCCAAGATCCTCTCCTTAACATCCATCCCATTGCCTCCATCTCCCTGTACAGTTGTTCTAGGTATTTGATTTGTTTTGTCATGGTACGTCCTCTTCTCCTATCTTTATTGGCGGTCCTGCTGCCTGTTCCATGTACAAAAACTCTGTATTCTAACTGCTTACCCTTAATCCCCTTCTTTCCCACACCTGTCCGGCCCTTCAGCTACTTTTCCGCCTCAGCTTTTGTGTCATTTAAAAGAACCACGTCGTCCAGAAACATCTTTTTCAATGGAGCCTTACACCGACTTTGTTCTGTGAGAATATCCATTACTAATGCAAACAGCAGTGGACTGAGTGGAGATTCCTGGTATAGACCTAATATTACATTAAATGGTTCAGCTGGCTAACAGCAGTTCTTACCACTGTCTTATTACCTTCGTACATGTCTTGGATACATTTGAGAAGCCTCCAACCAGTCTTTAAAATCGTCACCACATTTGAGGACAGCCTCGAAACCTCCCGCCAATCTTGTCACAGAGCAGTGTAAGATTATGTGATCTGCTGATCACAGCACTGAGACTGCTTTACTATAAATTATCAATAATTTATAGTTGCCTGCGATCGAGGAGAAGTCTCTGTTCTTACTAAACTCAACCTGTCTGCAGTTTTCGACAGAATAGATCACCCCATTCTATGTAACAGTCTTTTTGAGAATTTTGGAATCAGTGACACGGACCTCATTGGTTAAAAATGAGATACATTTCACACCATAAGATATCATCGCCTAGGAATATCCCATGATGGAATATAGATAAGCCATTGAACATGATGTCTGATGTCAACTGGAATCATACATGTTGTCTGAGTAAGCAAATCGAGGTTAATAATCTTGCCCAAGGAAAAATAAACGAAAGTGCCTGAAGCGGTTCTCAAAACCGGGACCTTCTTGGTCAAAGTGCAATGCGTTAACCACTCAGCCACTTGGCCCCCATACTGTACTTTAAGTACGTAATGTAATTTGCTTAAAGGAAATATCAATATTTTATCTACTCAAAAGGATTAAAAGATTTGTTATCTATTTGTCTCAAATTTAAGATAGACCCAGTCCTATTGTGTGCATAAGTGCGACGGCATATCGCTATGGCAGGAACAGTGATTAGATATTGATAAATGAGAGGATAAGTGTTATAAAGTTGTTTGAATTCCATTCATGTCCTGGTCTTCTTGAACATACTATCACAAAAAGAAAAGAATGCCAAGAAAGTGAAGCAGAGTTAAACATGACAGATTTATATGTTAAAATATTGACATGCCTTTTGGATCCAGCTACAGGCAGAGGCTCTAAACCCTTTCTTGTTTTCTTTGCTTTGCAGACTTTTGGCAAACAGATAAAACGTTCAAAGATACTGTTCTCCATTACAACAACTACAAACATGTTTTCACTATTGAAGATTGGGAAAAACAGGACATGTCCGGGAATCAATAACTATCTACGTTGGTGCTCAGTGTCAGCTAAAACTACGTCCTGTCCAGTGGATGAAATCAAGTCTGAACAAATACCAGCAAAGCCGTTTGAGGCTATTCCAGGTCCCACTGGTATTTACAACTTACCTTATATTGGATTCCTTTTCCATCTGAAACCGTTTACCAAATACACAACTGGGACTGCACACCTTCTATTCCAGGAGTTCGTAAATAAGTACGGCTCGATATTCAAAATTCGGTTAAACGTTCCAGGCATTGTTATCAGTGATCCCAAAGACGTGGCGCATATGTTGCGGAACGAAGGCAAGTACCCCGTCAGGCCTCACTTTGAAATTTTTGAGGTCTACCACAAGCGTACGAACAGGCCACGCAATATTGCAAACATAGACGGTCCAGAATGGTGGGAACACCGTGCGCCGTTACAGAGAATGTTAATGAGACCCAGACAGCTGTCCCAGTATCTTCCCATTATGAATGACGTTGCTGACGATTTCATTAAGATGGTGACCAATGGAAACATTATGGAAAACCACACATCCGAGGAAGTTTTTATGGCGTACGTAGCCGAAAGTGCAGGTACAGCTGTCTTTAACAGAAGACTTGGATTCTTAGACGAGATACAATCTGAAGAAACGAAGTCAATGCAAAAAGCAACCTGGGATATGTTTGACAAACTGTACTTGACTGGAGTTGGGAAATCTAATGCCTTCAGGTTTTTCAGAAGCAAAGATTACAAAGTGTTCGAGTTGGCTTTGAACACTTTGTCCGATTTGACCTTGAAATATGTAAGGGAAGCCAGGGAAAAAATCTACTTAAAAGAAAAGGATGGAAAAACGGTTTCTGATGAGCCGAATATGATTTGGTCATTACTCAAAGACACGACAGAAGACAAAGTGGCATTAATTATAGATGGAGTTTACGCAGCGGCTGTGGACTCATCAGCATCGGCGATACAAGTTGTCTTACACACTCTGGCCAAACACCCAGACAAGCAGGACAAGCTCAGAGAGGAAATTCAAAACGTTCTAGGCAAAGAAGAAAACAACACTAACGTAACGCAAGAACACTTGGATAAAATGCGTTACTTGAAAGCTTGTGTAAAAGAAGTTTACAGATGTAAAAGTCTTGTTCCATTTGGACCTGCTAGGGTTTTACCAGTGGATATTGTACTTGGGGGATACAATGTACCAGCCGGTGTCCACATATATATCTACAGTGCCAAAGCGTGTCGTGACGAAAACGTTTTTGAAAATCCTCTTGATTTCATACCAGAACGTTGGCTGCGACAAAATAAACAAGGGCGTGATGTAAAGGGAGATTCAAAACGTAAAGCTGATAGTGACAGTAGTTGGGCTTTGCTTCCTTTTGGAATGGGAGTCCGCTCATGCCCTGGAAGACGCCTCTTTGAACAGGAGTTGTTTCTCATTGTCACAAAACTGCTACATAAGATGAAAGTTGGTTTGGCAGCGAAAAGTGTGGACACGGAGTTTGAATATCGACTTTTTCGAAAACCTGTAAAGCCACTCAAGTTTACTTTTACCCCTTTGGAAACGAAATAGAATTCAAGCTGAAACCACATCAGCTTCGGGTCTAAAGATTTTAACTCTCCCAACCCTTACACCGACTATATATGTTGTATACCCGGGGTTACATTTACCCTTTGCCTATTTATTGCTTTTTCTGAGACAAATTATAGGCGTAATATCAAAGATAATGTTCTTAATTTTTACATGTTAATGGTATGTGAATAAAACTATCTATGCAGATGCTTATTTTTAATACATTTTTTTTTCTAATTTTGAAAAGTAGCAAAAATCTCTAGGATGGAGGGGGTTAAGTCATATTATTGCAAACGGGTCTATGAGTCACTGCAGAATTTAGTAATAAGTTGTTTCTAACGTATTTGTATGTTTTGTCAAGTACAGAGTACCGCAGTGTCTTGTTAATTGTCGTCTGTGGTGTGGTGTACATGGAAAAGATAAATGATCCAATCAGTTGAATTACTGAATGAATACAACTCGTCAACATCATACTCATCATTATTATTTTTATCATCATCATCATCAGCATCATCACCATCATCATCATCATCATCATCATCATCATCATCATCATCATCATCATCATCATCATCATCATCATCATCATCATCACCATCATCATCATCATCATCATCATCATCATCATCATCATCGTCATCATCATCATCATCATCATCATCATCATCTGCTGAAGTGCTCCCAAGCATGGGCAATAATGCCTTTCCAATATAGATTATAATGATTTATTTTATTCATTCACATGTTACAAACACAAGGGGAGATTAGTTTCAGACATTTGTTGAAAGATGTATTTCGTCTCTATGGAAAAATAATCTAATTCAAAGGACTGTATAATTTATTTTGATTATTCAATGTTCTTCCTTATTGCAGACGCTGAATTGACTTAAATGTGTCGCAATGGCCGTAAAACCTTTAAAAACAAACAACCTTGACCTTTTGTTTGTATACAAGATGTTGCAGCGATACTAAAACCTGCTAGATGGTGGGGACTGTAAAAAGTCATTCAAAATAATTAGTATAACATCTTTGAAAATGAACAAAATACCACCCACGAAATGTTTCGGCCTCAAAACTCTTCTTCAACCATGCCAGTATTACTTCATGTTATCGGGTAGGAGAAGGGTTTTGAGCCCGAAACGTTCTTTGTTACGTATTTTGTTCTTTTTGTTTATGCTGTTTTTTTTTATAGAACTATGATATTATTTTTCATTCATTAATATATATATATATATATATATATATATATATATATATATATATATATATATATATATATATATATTGTGTACTTATATTATCCATAGGACAATTTGATCTTCATTTTTATTTGTATTAACTATCATATATTTATATTTGAATATTGATACCATGCCTTTAGGTAAATCACTCGCAACATCTGCCAGCAGGATTAAACATATCAACAAGTCACACAACTCGGTGTAACCTTTCACGTTTATAGTATGATTTAAATAATGTAGTGAGATCTTATCACAAACAGGCAGTAAAAAAAACAATAACAAAAACCTGGATAACGTCTTCTTCGTTCCTTCTATATCATGGCGGGATATTTAAAGGTCTTTAGACCTATTTAGCCCCTAAATGCTAGGTGGGATTCCTGACCTCCTATAGTGGGCAGGAAGGCCCTTGGTGTGTCTTCTATCCCCCTTTATCTGTTTTCCAACATACTTTTTGTCTTTGTCATGGAATTGGATTATTTGGTTTTGTCCTGGCACTTGCCTGATACCCTAGCTCGGAGGGAAACAGTCAAATTTATAGTTTGAGTTTCGGGAGATGACATTTTGTTTTGTAAAACATCTTTCTGTTATACACTGTATAATGTTATATATATACATAATATTGATGATTTGTAAACATTTGGGTGTTTTGCTCTTAGTGGGGACCTGTGCTTGTCTCTGGATGAGACTTTTAGGTGATCTCTAACTAAGTACTTTGATGGTGTACTCTTGGAATATTCAATTGTTCCCTAGTTGAACCATTTCCCATTTGTCTTACCTTTTCTTGTTTGTTTTAATTGTAATTCTAGAACTTTTTACTGACCCACTTTCTTCCTTTTTACTGGCGCTGATACGACCATAATATGTTGCAAGCGTCGTAAAACCCTTAGAAACAAACAAGCCCTTAAATGAATATGATTAGGATGGTTGACATAGAATTGTGTTATATCATAATATTATATCATATTTTGTTACATTTCATCTAATCTTACTATACTTTATTCAGTGAATGCATTATCCATCAATCTCTTCCCCTTTATTGGTTGACAAAGAATGATTACAAAGTCCATTCCACAATATATATAGTATGCGTTTGACTAAGAAGCTTACAACATTGCCATCCGGAAGTATAACTGACCAACACGCAAATCTATGTGTAACCATTAACTTTTATAGTCTCAATAATACAGTTCATAACAAAGACCTGAGTGACGCCAACGTCGTACTATCTATAGATAATTTGCGCTTGGCTAAGAAGCTTACAACCTTGCCATCCGGAAGTAAAACGGACCAACACACAAAAGTCTGTATAACCATGAACTTTTATAGGCTGGATAATGCAGTTTAGTGAGAATTACTCATAAACACGGATGGCAAAAAATTAAAACAAAAACCCGAGTGACGTCAATTTAATTGTATCTAAAAAAGGAACAACATTGACGTCATTCAGCTCATTGTTATTGTTTCTTGGCAGTCATTTTTATGAGCAGTACTCTCTATATTCTATCAATCAGACTATAAACGTTTATGGTTGAACATAGTTTTATGTTTTGCCACGTCCTATCAAGCTGGCGGATGTCATGAGATTTTTCACTAAAAGCATAGCATCAATTATAACTTTAATGATTTTATTAGATTTTAAAAGCAGTTTATTTTCACTCATAGAAACCATCGATCTCCCCTCTCCCTCCCTTTCCAAATAGACAGTGTTTACATAATATTAGTTGTGCTCTTAAAGGATCAAGGAAACTAATAATCCCATTGGTTGAACTATTGAGTACAACTCACGATTTGTTTTCTTTTAGTGGTCTTAGACTGGTCTTTTGACGTAACATGTTGGTCAGTGTCAGTCTATGAGTTAACGAAGGCAAATGTTTGTATAGATAGTATGCGCTTGGCTGAGAAGTTCACAACTTGCCATCCGGAAGTATAACGGACCAACACACAAATCTCTGTGTACCATGAACTTTTAAAAGACAGTTTAGTGAGAATTACTCATAAACGTGGATGGCAAGAAACAATAACAAAGACCCGAGTGACGTCAACTACATTCTTACAATACGTGCGTAGCAATCATTATCTTATAGATAGAACGAAGCTGACGTCACTCAGGTCTTTGTTATTGTTTTTGGCCATCCACGTTTATGAGTTATTCTCACTAAACTGTACGAACCAGACTATAGACGTTCAAGGTTACACGCAGTTTTGTGTGTTGGTCCGTTATATTTCCGGATGGCAATGTTGTGAACTTCTTAGCTTTGTGCATACTATCTATAGCCCGACACGAAAACCCACAAAGACCCATAATATTTGTATGTCATTATAAGGTTTGTGGACCGCCTAGTGAGTTGTCTTTAGTAGTGGTCAAGGAAACAAGTGATCCCATTGGTTGAACTATTGAATACAACTCAAGATTTTGTTATATTGTGGTTGAAAGACTCGTCTTCTTCGTCATTTTCTGTTGGTCAGTTCGTTGCCATCAATCTTATAGATAGAATGCGCTTGGCCTAGGAGTTCACAACATTGCCATCCGGAAGTATAACGGACCAACACACAAACTCTGTGTAACCATGAACTTTTATAGTCTGGTTAATACAGTTTAGTGAGAACAACTCACAAACGCGGATGGCAAAAACAATAAAGGCCTGAGTGACGTCATCTGCATACTATCTATAGCTTGGCCTTGAGCAAAAAATAACGTCAATAATCGTGAGTTGTAATCAAAAGGTTAACCAATGGAATTCTTTGTTTCCTTGACCTCTACTAACGACAACTCACTACACGGTGCAAAAACCTTTAAAATGGCGTCAAACTACAAGTCCTCGTGGGTTCTAGCGTGTCCATCGTTATGTTATAGCCTGACACTGAAATCCAAAAGGACTGGCAGTTTGACGTCATTATTTGGTTTTTGCATCGTCTAGTGAGTTGTCGTTAGTAGAGCTCATGGAAACAAGTTATTTCATTGGTTGAACTATTGAATACAACTCACGATTTGTTTTCTTTTGTGGCAAAAGACTGGCATTTTGACGTCATATTTTGGCCGTGTCAGGCCATAACTTTACGAAGGCCAATGTTCTAGTGTCGGGCTACGGTCAGTATCAGTCCATGAGTTCGAAAGTCACGATCTGTGTCAGTGTGTTTTATAGATAGAATGAAATTGACGTCACTCAGGTATATGTCCTTGTTTTTTTTTTGTTTTTTGTTTTTTGTTTTTTTTTTTTTTTTTTTTTTTTTTTTTTTTTTTTTTTTTTTTTTTTTTTGTTTGTTTTTTGTTTGTTTGTTTTTTTTTTTTTTTTTTTTTTTGTTTTGTTTTGTTTTTTTTTTTTTTTGTTTGTTTTTTTTTTTGTTTTTTTTTTGTTTTTTTTTTTTTTGGGGGGGGGGGGGGGGGGGAGAGGGGGTTTGCCATTCACATTCATGAGCAATTCTCACTAAACTGTATTAACCAGAGTATAACGTTCAAGGTTACACATAGTTTTGTGTGTTGGTCCGTTATACTGCCGGAAAGCAATGTTGTGAGTTTATTAGCCAAGCGTAAACTATCTATAGATAGAATGCGCTTGGCCAAGGAGTTCACAACATTGCCATCCGGAAGTATAACGGACCAACACACAAACTCTGTGTAACCATGAACTTTTATAGTCTGGTTAATACAGTTTAGTGAGAACAACTCACAAACGCGGATGGCAAAAACAATAACAAAGGCCTGAGTGACGTCATCTGCATACTATCTATAGATAGTATGCGCTTGGCTAAGAAGCTCATAACATTGCCATCCGGAAATATAACGGACAATCACACAAAACTGTGTGTATCCATGAACGTTTATAGTCGGGTTAATACAGTTCAGTGAGCATTACTAATAAACGCGGATGGCAAAAAACAATAACAAGGACCCGAGTGACGTCATCTTCGAACTATCTATATATGTGCCGGAGACCAAAATGAATACTATTCAACAGTCGTAACGTCACTTCCTTCCTAATGACGCATGGTAACTGAGTAACACTGGCTCTAAACTATCGGAACAAAGGCGGACGCCCGTATGAAATATTTCTCCGGCGAGTATAAAGGGTATCCAGAGGAAAAAAAAACACATACATAAATTTGATCATTGTTTTGACTCTTACACATTCTGATCACAAGACATATGAAAAGTTCTAGCCAGCATGAAAAATAAAAAGTAATGATTTTCTTTGTTTAGAACCAAGATGGCCGCCGTTGCCAGCCGGCGTGACATCAGACTATTGAATCGTATTGAGATGAAGCGTAGTTACTCCGTCCGTATGTGGATGTTCAGTGTCAAGTCTGTACATGGCATTTGTGTATTGATGGTATGTGTTTAAATAAAATACACACCATTTCATCTCGCTATATCAGTCGTACAAATACACATAATATTTATAGATCGTCTGCGCTTGGCTAAAAAGGTCACATTTATATCCGGAAGTGTAATGGACCAACACACAAACTATGTGTAACATTGAACGTTAATATCATTATCATGATCATCGTCATCGTTTTATTTATTTATTTATTTATTTATTTATTTATTTATTTATTTATTTGTTTGTTTTGTAATCAGTAGTTCGCATCTCTACTTCTATATTTAATGGTGATCAACACCAAATTGTACTGTAACAAAATACTTCTTTTATATTCTTTTCCAACTTGACGACAAGGCTTCCACTTAATCTTGGGGAGTTTATTCTATTTCGGTTTCAATTTAGAAGAATATAGATAGTATGCAGATGACGTCACTCAGGCCTTTGTTATTGTTTTTGCCATCCGCGTTTGTGAGTTGTTCTCACTAAACTGTATTAACCAGACTATAAAAGTTCATGGTTACACAGAGTTTGTGTGTTGGTCCGTTAAACTTCCGGATGGCAATGTTGTGAACTCCTTGGCCAAGCGCATTCTATCTATACTTTTACTGTTGTTGTTGGGTTTTTTTCTATTTTTGTTTTTATTTTTTTTCTCTCTCCTTTATTTTAAATATAACGTTGAAACGCATTTTCCTCTCCCGTTCTCCCACATTCTCTCTCTCTCTCTCTCTCTCTCTCTCTCTCTCTCTCTCTCTCTCTTCTTTCTCTTCTTCTCTCTCTCTCTTTCTCTTCTCCTCTCTCTCTTCTCTTCTCTCTCTCTTCTTCTCTCTCTTCTTTCTCTCTCTCTCTCCTTCTCTCTCTCTCTCCCTCTCTCTCTCTCTCTTCTATCTTCTCTCTCTCTCTCTATCTATCTCTCTCTCTTATACTTCTCTATATTTCTTTTTTTTTCCCCCCCCCCCCCCCCCCCCCGCCCCGACTTGATAATTTTAAAATTACCTTATAGGGTAGGTTGGGGGTCAATAATAACACTGTCGCCGTCTAGTATTCTTCAATTACACCCCCCCCCCCCCCCTCCCCCCAGTCCCGCATAGCATATTCTTGATATATTATATAGTGTTGAACTCATTATTCCATCATCACCCTCTCTCTCTCTCTCTCTCTCTCTCTCTCTCTCTCTCTCTCTCTCTCCTTTTCTATTGCACACACACACACACACACACACACACACACACACACATACACACATATTTATCTATAATGTTTCAACGAATATGACAATCTAATATGTATGTGTGTGTATATACAGGCCGACACTTCATAAGTTCTGTGCTGTTCCATTATTTATTAGTCACACTTAATCCATTTAACTTTCTCTCAACTTCACACTATCTTTCGTCTGAGAGAATTCATTTAGTGAGGAGAATTCACATCTGAATATGATAGAAAGCTGCGAAAACCCGTGCCGAATATCAATCGTGTTACACACTATAGATAGTTCGAAGATGACGTAACTCAGGTCATTGTTATTGTTTTTTGCCATCCGCGTTTATGAGTAATGCTCACTGAAATGTATTAACCTGACTATAAACGTTCATGGTTACACACAGTTTTGTGTGTTGGTCCGTTGTACTTCCGTATGGCAATGTTATGAGCATCTTAGCCAAGCGCATAGTATGAGAGGGACAGAGCGAGAGAGACAGAGGGGGGGGGGAGAAAAAGAGAGATAGAGGAGATAAAGAAAGATAGAGAGAGAGTGTGTGAGAGAGAGAGAGAGGGGGGGGGGGCGGAGAGAAACAGAGAGAGAGTGAGAGAGACAGAGAGAGAGAGAGAGACAGACACACACACACACAGAGGGAGAGAGAAAGAGAGAGAGACAGAGAGAGAGAGGAGGGGGGGGGGCAGAGAGAAACAGAGAGAGAGAGAGAGAGAGAGACAGAGAGAGAGAGACAGAGACACAGAGAGAGAGAGACGCAGGGAGAGGGAGAGAGAGAGAGAGAGACAGAGAGAGAGAGAGAGAGAGAGGGGTGGTATTTACCGACTTGAAACAACGTAACATATCTAGATTTGTATCGTCTTCTATCTTAAAAAAAAAACCCCGTTATCGACACTTCAGAATTTTCGCTTGCGTCTCTCTCAAAATATCGCTGACTCCGTCTGTGCTTGGAATGTAACACAGCAAACAGTTTCAGCACAATCCAAATCATTTATTTGTCAATTTCAAAGTATACCAGTTGTCTGTGTCTTTTTGTGGTTTTGTGCTGGACAGTTCCAAGTAAATTGTATGTATATTATCGAAACCTCTTTATTATCCTTCAGCTACTTAGAATGTATTATATTATTATAACAATTATAACAATAATAATGCCAATAATTTATAAATCTTTGCTTTTTGTATGGTATAATAAACACAATAAATAGATTGTTATAGATTGTATGCGCTTAACGAAGAAGCTCATAACCCATGCCAGCCGGAATTATAACGGACTACCACACAAAACTATTTGCAATCTTTCGAAGGACTATAATCTAGTTAATACAGTGGGCGGAGTTGTCGAGTGGTTAAAGATGTTGCGCTGTGAATCGGAAGGTCCCGGGTTCGATCCCCGCTTTAGGCACTTTCGCTTTTTTTCCTTGTTTAAAATTATTGACCCGCTATTTGCTCACTTGGACAACATGGGTGATTCCTGTTGACATCAGACATCTTGTTTGATGAAGTATCTATATTCCTTCGTGGAATGCCTAAGCGACGATATCTTATAAGTTTAGTGAGAATTAATCATAGCTAGATGTGGATGGCAAAAAGCATTAAGACATAAGTGACGTCAACCTCATTCTATCTATAGAAATATTCATGAAAATTGCTATAAATAAATCAGAATGAATACAAGAATTGAGTTTCACGTTATGCCTAAGTAACTCTGGGGTTAAATATGAATAACATTTCAGTATTAGAATAGGGTTGTGTTGCTGTGTTCTCTTTTGGTATGACACTCACTTTCGGATCGGAAGATCGTGGGTTTGAGCCTCGCTCGACGCATAGTTGAGTCCTTGGAAAAGGCTCTTTACTCACATTCTCTCACCGTAATAAGGTGTAAAATGAGTTCCTGGCCCTGGCCGTATCAGTCGTGTTTCTGTCGGACAAAAGAATTGTATTATCGCCTAACAGGCGCCGTGTCTCGCTCTACGAGTAAATACATGTTAAATGTTGCTTTGGCTGTGACTAAATGTAAAGCAGGTTGAGCACGTGTAGTGGATATTGCGCCGTCTAAATGCACACGTTTTTTAGATTGTTTAGTTGATTCAACGACAAATAATTACAACTTGTTGGTCTTGTGGTATGTCACTCTACTTGTGACACGCAGGTCAAAGGTTCGAATCCACTGTTGAAGAAGCAAATGATTACCTACCTTGCTGGTCACAACCTTGTCTCCGTCTTGCGGCTGTGTGGTTTAGTGGTATGACACTCGCTTTTGGATCCGATGGTCCTGGGTTTGAGTAGCCTCGCTCGACGCATAGTTAAGTTCTTGGAAAAGGCTGTTTACTCACACTCTCTCCACCGTACTCAGGTGTAAAAGTACCTTGTCGGTAACAGCGTTGTCTCTGTCTGATTTAAAATTGTAATATCGCTTAACATGCGTCTCTTCATACCCTACATGTTAAGTGTTGCTGTTAGCCATAGCCCCGTGTAAAGCGCTTTGAGCACATTTAGTGGATATTACGCTACATAAAAGCTCACGTAAGTAATAAGTAAGTAATTTGATTTTTTTCTTTATTCCATAGTCTTTGAGTCTAGTCAAGCAGCCTAAGAGGTAAAAAGTGATAGCGAGAGATGATTTCCTTGATTGAAGCTAGAAAATGGCGCTCCTTTGTCAGAATGAGAAAGGCCGTGACGTATCATCCAACCAATATAATTTCTGCTAATACAGCGTCCTGTCCAGTGGATAACCTCAAGAGTGAAACGACATCAGCCAAGCCATTTGAGGCCATTCCAGGGCCTACTGGTATTTATAACTTACCTTATATCGGATTTCTGTTCCATTTGAAACCATTTACCAAATACACAAACGGGTCCGTCAACCTCCTGTTTGACGATTTGATAAAACAATACGGCCCCATCTTCAAAATTAGATTAAAAGTCCCCGCAGTTCTGATCAGCGACCCTAAAGATTTTGCTGTCATGCTGCGAAACGAAGGGAAATATCCGAGGAGACCCAATTTCGATATCTTCGATGCTTACTACAGGCGGACTCGCATACCACCGAATGTGGCGAGTTTGCAAGGCTCGGAATGGTGGAAAGTTCGAGCCCCCATGCAACGAATGCTAATGAGACCCAGACAGATTTCCCAGTATCTTCCTATGATGAATGACGTTGCGGACGATTTCATTAAGATGGTGACCGGTGGAAACATTATGGAAAACTACACATCAGAGGATGCTTTTATGGCGTACATGGCCGAAAGCGCTGGGACTGCTCTCTACAACAAGCGACTTGGCTTTTTGGACGAAGTCCAGTCCGAAGAAATAAGGAAATTGCAACAGGATGTCATAACTGTATTCGATGTCTTGTATCAAACTGAGATTGGGAGTTCTAACGCCTTCAGATTTTTCAGAAGTAAAGATTATAGAAAATTCGAAGCGGCTATGAATTATTCGACTGAAATCAATAAGAAATATGTAAGAGAAGCTAGAGAAAAGATGAACCGGAAGGAGAAGAAAGATGACGTATCTGATACGGATGGCCCTGATATGTTGACGTCACTTCTCAATGACGTCACCGTTGAGGAAGCGGCTGTAATTATAGAGGGCCTTTACCTAACCTCCATTGACTCCTCTGCCGCCGGGATGCAAGTTGTTTTACATACTCTTGCCAAACACCAAGATATACAAGAAAAACTCAGAGAAGAAATACACAATGTTCTTGGTAAAGGCGATGATGATGGTGGCAACACTAACGTAACCCAATCACACTTGGATAAAATGCCTTACTTAAAGGCGTGTATTAAAGAAGTGTACAGATCCAAACCAATCCTTCCCCTGTGGCCTACACGGATTCTCCCCACGGATGTTGTCCTTGGGGGATATACTATACCAGCTGGAGTTCAAATCTACATCTACAGTCTCGCTGCTTGCAATGATGAAAATCTTTTTGAAAACCCTCGTGAGTTTTTACCCGAACGCTGGCTGCGTCAAAACCTGAAACAAAACAATGATGGGAAGGGAGATAAAAGTGGCGGTGGAAATGACACGGACAGCAATTGGGCGTTACTTCCCTTTGGAGTAGGACCTCGTGGGTGTCCTGGGAAACGTCTCTTTGAGCAGGAAATATATCTCATCGTGTCGAAATTGCTGCAAAGACTGAAAATTGGATTGGCGGACGAAAGCCTGGACACGGAGTTCGAGTATAGACTGTTTCGTAAGCCCGTAAAACCGCTTAAATTCACCTTTACGCCTCTGGATATGTGAAACTGTTCGGAATTTTGTTTCATGGGAATTTTCTATGTACCCTTTTGTAGGATCCTTGCTTCTTTCGGCTATGTGGTCTGGTTATGACACTCGCACTTGGATCGGAAGGTCATGGATTCGAGTTCTGTTCTGAGCTGTGCATAGTTGAGTCATTGAAAAAAATATCTACATTCGCTTTATCTCACCGTACTCAGATGTAAAATAAGTATATGGCCGTTAACAGCGTTGTCTCTGTCGGGGGAAAATGTAATATCGCTTATCAGACGCCATGTCTCATTCTACATGTTATATGTTGCTTTTGGCTAGGAACTCTGTGCAAGGCTCTTTGATCATGTTATGTGGGAACAAGATGACAATGATCAATTCCTGTGTAGTGGAATGTAGTGAAACATGATGATAATGACCATATCCTGTGTAGTGCAATGTAGTGGAACATGATGATAATGATCATCTCCTGTGTAGTGCAATGTAGTGAAACATGATGATAATGACCATATCCTGTGTAGTGCAATGTAGTGAAACATGATGATAATGATCATCTCCCGTGTAGTGCAATGTAGTGAAACATGATGATAATGATCATCTCCTGTGTAGTGCAATGTAGTGATACTGGGTAGTGTCTTTGACCTCCCAAGATGTGAAGGAGGTCACCTGCTGTGTCTTCTATTCCCTTATACTATATGTTTTCTTAGTTGCCTTTTGATTTTGTCTTGGAATGGAATTACTTTGTTTTGTCCTGGTCCTTGCATGAGTCATTGGCTGGAAGGGAAGCAGCCAAACGTATGTATTAGTTTTGAGAGGTCAGTTTTGTTCCTTGTTTACCATCTCCGTTATGTTGATCGTTATTCTTTTAAAATTAAAATTTTCTTAAAAAATTGAGTTTGTTACTTTCAGTTGGATTGTGTGTAAGTGTATGGGTGAGACGTTCAGTCGTTCTTAAACTATGAACCGTGATGGTACGCGGCTATGTGGTCTTGTGGTATGACATTGGCTTTCGGATCGGAAGGTCCTGGGTTCGAGCCTCGCTAGGCGCATAGTTGAGTCCTTGGAAAAAGGCTCATTACTCACATTCCGTAGCAGGTGTAGAATGAGTACCTGGCCGTTAACAGCGTTATCTCTGTCGGAAAATAATGTATTGTCGCATAACAGGCGACATGTCTCGTTCTGCATGTTACGTGTTGCTGTTGGTCAGGGACTCCTTGTAAAGACCTTTAAGCACGTTTAGTGGATATTGCGGTATATAAAAGTTCAAAGCTCAAGTTAGGTTCTTTGAATCAACACATGTTCCCCATATGAACCACTTCCTCGTTGCCTTACTTTTTCTTGTGTGCTTTGAATTGTAATTATAGAATATCTTGACTACTTCTCGCGTTTTCTTTCTTTTTACGGACTTAGACTTGCTTTTATGGCCCAAATGTGTTGCAGGCGCCTTTTAAAAAAATGAGCTTTTATACAGTGCAATATCCACTAAATGTGCCCAAAGCGCTTTACGAAGGGTCCCTGGCCAACAGCAACATTTAACATTTAGGACGTGACATGACGCCTGTTAGGCGATGTTACATTTTTTTTCGGACAGAGACAACGCTGTAAACGGCCAGGTACTCATATTACACCTGGATACGGTGAGAGAATGTGAATATAAAGAGTCTTTTCCAAGGACTCAAATATTCGCCGAGCTAGGCTCGGACCCAGGCCCTTCAGATCTGAAGGCGAGTGCCATACCACTAGACAACATAGCCGCAAAAAACAAACAAACAAACGATACATGATTTGTATTATGAACGAATCATATTTTGTATTGTAAGTGTTGTATCTGAGTGGTGTTCCTGACCTCCCATAGTGGGAAGGAAGGAACTTACTGTGTCTTCTATCCCCCTTTAACTGTTTTTCAACTTGTTTTCTGTCTTTGTCTTTTAATGAAATTACTTGATTTTGTCCTGGCCCTGGCCGGACACATTGGCCGAGAGGGAAACAGTCAAATGTATAGTTAGTTCTGGGAGCTGATATTTTTTTTCTTTGTAAATCATCTCTCTGTTATGCACTGTATTATGTTTTGTTCACATTGGACATGTTATAGTTTTATATGATTTGTAAACATTTGAGTATGTTCCTCTTATTGGGGACCTGTGCTTAACTTCAGGATGAGACATTTAGGTGATCTCTAATTAAGTACATCGATGGTATGCTCTTGGAATCTACGCCAATCTTCTTTGTACCTTCCCCTTTGTCTTAACTGGCTGCTTTAATTGTCATTCTATAACTTTTTACTATCCCATATTCTCCCTTTTTACCTGATATGACCTAAATGTGTTGGAAGCTCCGTAAAACCCGTAAAAACAAAAACAAACTAGAAGCTTAGTATAAAATCACGTTTCGTCATATCCCGTTTATTTTCCCACTTGTATACGCCAACTCATCCAAGTCTGGGGTAGTGTGGCCCTGTGGTACGGTCTTTGCTTCGTACCCGGAAGGTACCGAGTTCGATCACCCGCCGCTGCGCTATGTGGCCTTGAGCAAGGCACTACGCCATAGCTCAATTTGTGGCTCTGTACTGCGGCTAACGCCTATGTTATTCCAGTCCTCCCTTGGAATAGTCTCTAGAGACAAATTTCCCCTATGGGATGAATAAAGGTAATCTTATTATTTATCTTTTAATTAGAAACACGAATAGGCCTCGACCCTGTTAAAGTAAACTGCTCTTTGTGGTCATGATCTACTTTTTGGCGCATATTTGAGTCCTTGGAAAAGGCTCTTTACTAGAATTCTCTCACTGTACTCAGGTTTTAAAAGAATACCTGGGCGTTGTCTCTGTCATAAAAAAAATATTGTATTTTAATCAAATGAGCTTTTATATAGAGCAATATCCTCTAAACATGATCAAGGGTCCCTGACCAACATCAACATTTAACATGTAAGACGGGACATGACGCCTGTTAGGCGATATTATTACATGTTTTTTTCGGACAGAGACAACGCGGTTAACGGCCAGGTATTCATATGACACCTGAGTACGGTTAGAGAATATGAGTAAAGAGGCGTTTCAAAGGACTCAACTATGCGCCAAGCCAGACTCGAACCCATGACATTTCGACCTGAAAGCGAGAGTCATACCACAAGACCACATAGCCGCCTTATTAAGGCCTAATAGGCCTCCTGTCTCATCCTATATGTTAAGAGTTGCTGTTGTCCGTGGATAGCCTATGAAGAGTATTGGCCCCACACGTTTAAGTGGAGTTTGAGATATAGATAGTATGCGCTTGGCTAGGAAGCTCATAACATTGCCATCCGGAAGTATAACGGACCAATACACAAACTCTGTGTAACCATGAACTTTTATCGTCTGGTTAATACAGTTTAGTGAGAACAACTCACAAACGCGGATGGCAAAAACAATAACAAAGGCCTGAGTGACGTCATCTTCGAACTATCTATATGTTAAGAGTTGCTGTTGTCCGTGGATAGCCTATGAAGAGTACTGGCCCCACACGTTGATGTGGAGTTTGAGCTATACAAATGCTCAAGTCTGTTTTCGTCTTTTGTTTTTTTTTTTTTTTTTTTTTTTTTTTTTGTTTACTTTATAATGTTAATCACCTGTTTGTTCCTGTTTATTTTTTTCTCTGTTTTTTTTTTTTTTTTTTTTTTTGTTTATTTTATAATTATTATCACTTCTTTGGTTCTGTGTGTTGTCTTTTTCTTCTCTTATTTTTTTTGTTTTTGTTTACTTTACATTTTAATCACGTCTTTGTTTCTGTTTGTTTTTGTTTGCTATTTTGTGTGTGTGTGTTTTTTTTTTTTTTTTGTTTTCATGTTTTTGTTTACTTTTATAAATTTAATCACTTGTCTGTTCCTTTTTATTGTTTATTGTTTTGTTTCTTTGTCTTCCTCAATGTTTCATTCATCTCAATCCGCCCACAACTCCTCCCCCCACCCCCGTTTATCCAAACAAAATAAGAAACATGTCGGCACCAAGCGAGAAGACAAATGTATCAAAAGATAGTTCGAAGATGACGTCACTCAGGTCTTTGTTATTGTTTTTTGCCATCCGCGTTTATGAGTAATGCTCACTGAGCTGTTTTAACCTGACTTTAAACGTTCATGGATACACACAGTTTTGTGTGTTGGTCCGTTATACTTATGGATGGCAATGTTATGAGCTTCTTCTTAGCCAAGAGCATACTATCTATAATTGACCGACACGGGAGGCTACTGGAATTTTACCCATACCTGAATTTGAAGTGAATAGTTGTTCCCCTCGATAACAAAAAAAAAAAAAAAAGAAAAAGAAACAAGTATTAATATTAACTTTCTTTAAGATAAACTATTTTCTGGTCCCGATTAGTTTATCTTTAGCGGACTTCTTTGTTGACTCGCCCACCTCATTGAAGAATTTAAAAAAAAATAAAAGACAAATATGAATATTAATATAACACATTTACTATGACCAATGCGCTTCACAATGTTTCCGTTATTCCCCCAACAGGCCAGTATAATGTGGTACCATATTTCCATTTCATACATTCCCAGTAAGCTGTTAGGCGTCATTTCTGAACTATCACTCTTACAATATCCGCACTTCCAAAAGGAAGGTACTTATTTACACCCGAGTACACAAAACCTTCACCCGAGTGCCTTGAGTCGTATTACCATCTGTTCATTTTCTATACCACACCAGCATAATACTGCTCTGAACCCTGAGAATGTATATAGCGCAATAACCACTAAACGTGCTCAAGCACTTTACAAGGAGTCCTAAGCCAATAGCAACACTGTACATGTAAAACAATAATTATTCTTTTCCGAGAGACACAACGTTGTCAAAGCCAGTTACTCATTTTACACATGAGTATTTTGAGACAATCTGATTAAAGAGCCTTTGCCACTGACTCAACTATGCGCCACTCAGAGCGGGACTCGAACTTCGGACCCTACGGACCGAAGGCTAGGTTCATACCACTAAACATGCTTAAGGCCCTTTAACAAGGGTCCCTGACCAACAGAACACGTAATATGAGAACCTACACTTGTAAGGCGATATTGACATATATTTTATTCCGACAAAATCAACGCTGTTAACGACCAGGTATTCATTTTACACCTGAGTACGGTGAGAGAATGTGAGTACAGTGCCTTTTCCACGACGAGTATGATAGCACTAGATCACAGAGCAGGGAACAGATGTAGAGATTCTAAGAACGCCCACGATCAGTGTAAGTACTTAGTATCAGATTATAAATAATTATCATCCAGACACCAGCAGCTGAGGTAGGGTTCTTGGTCTCCCAAAGGCGACAGAGTTGCTTGTTCCTACTGTGCCTTCTATCCCCCGAGATTTGCTTTCCATCTTCCTTTCTATCTTTGTCTTGGAATTAAATCTTGATAATGTCCTGGCCCAGGCTGAGAGGGAAACAGTCAAATGTCCAGTTAGTTTTGGGAGATTATATTTTTTTCCTTGTAACTCATCTCTCTTTTATTTTGTATTTCTTTACATACGATTTGTAAATATTTTAATGTATTCTTCTTAGTGTGATCTTCTGCTGGTGTTTGGATGACAGTTTTAGGCGATCTCAAACTTAGTACACTGATTAGTGTGCTTATGGAATCTACATCTGTTCTTTATTAGTACCATTTCCCATTTGTCTTACTTTTTCCTCAAGTTCTCTACCTGTACATCTAAATTGTTTTTTTTTTTTTACTATTCCATTTTCTTCCGTTTTACTGACGCTGATATGATCTAAATGTGTTGCAAGTGCCGTAAAACTTTTAAAAGTAAAACAAACAAACACCATCACGAATCCTTCTAAAATGAACACACTCACCTGCTTGCAAATCAGTTTGCAATTTTAAAAATAATCATTTTGCTTATCAGAAAAAATGATTTAAATACTATTATATTCCAAATCTGTAAGAGCATTTCCCTCCCAGCAAAGGACTTAAACCAGGGCCAGAACAAAACCAAGTAATCTCATTCCAAGTCAAAGACAGAAAGCAAGGTGAAAAACATATAATATAGGGGAATAGACTTACTTCTTAGATGCCTTTCGCGTCTCGACCGAAAGATCGGGTCGCCTTGGCTGTTTCCAGTATTTCCTGTGTGAGGTGTCTCCAATATTGCCGGTCCTCTGCTAGGGTTCTCAGATTTTCAAGGTCCCCTGCCGTTATGAGACTATTGCTTTGTCCAAGTGTTGTGAGGTTTTTGTTTAGGATCACGGGGAGTGTTGTGATCGGTCTTCCTCTGAAAAGGTTCCCGTGTTTTTGGAAGTATCCCGACATGGCTTGGTTTGCTGGTATGTTTTTGTCCCTGCGTAGTATGTGACCGAAAAGTTGCCATCGTTGTTGTAAAATGTCAAGGGAGATTGGTCTTTCTTTTGTGATCTTATAGAGTGATTCATTTGAGATCTTTTTGGGGTATTTGATGTCCAGTACCCTTCTTAGCTGTGTGCGATGGAAGGCATCCAGATGTTCTTCTTCGGATTTTGTCAACGCCCAAGTGCCGCAGTTATACAGAAGTACCGGTTTTACAAGAGCATGGTACAGTTTCAGTTTGGTTTTTCTCTTTATTTTGTCACCTCTAATCCATACATTGGTGAGTTTACTGAGTGCGGCGTTTGATAGCTGTTTTCTTCTTTGTACATCCTCGGTGTCTCCAATTAGTGAGCCGACTTTCTTTGTTCTTTTCCATTCCTCTTTGTTCCTCGATATTGTTGTAAATTCGGTTTTATTGGCATTGACTTGGAGGTTATATTTCATGAGGGTATTTTGTATGATGTCTATATTTGCTGGTGTTGATCCAATAAAATCGACATCATCTGCATAGGCGATTTCTCTAGGGATTGCATTCTCAATATGAGTCGTTGGTTTTGGAATGACTTTTCGAACTTCTTTCAGAGCGTGTTCTAAGTATATTGTGAACAGAATCGGGCTCAGACTATCTCCTTGGGGGGTCCCGATGTTACTTTCGAACTGCGTCTGTTTTGTGGCCCCGTATATCCTTGGTTGTATCTTTGTGTTGCTGAGGAGAAATCGGATTATTCGGAGCTCGTCTTCGTCTAATATTTCTGTTAATATCTCCAAAAGTTTTCCTCTGTCGATCGTATCAAAGGCTGCGGACATATCGATTCCGGATAATGTTATGGATATGTTTTCTTTGAGTGCCTTTGCTGCCAACCATTTATGTGTCCATACAACGTCCGATGTGCTTCGGTCTTGGCGAAACCCGCTTTGGCTATGTGATAGATAATTTTCTATTTTCGGTCTAATTCTGTTGAGGGCAATAGTTGACAGTGTTTTTCTTATGGTATTCAGTAATGTTATTAGGCGCAGGTTGTTTACGGGTCCTTTCGTTTTTCCTGGTTTTTGTATTGTAATTAGGACACCGCTGTTTATGTCCCAGTCTTTGTGTGTTGAGAATGTTTTGTTCATTATGTTTGCAATGCTCAGATCCAGGGAGAGGGTACCGCATTTCAGCAATTCAGCGGGAATTTCATCTTCGCCTGGGGATCTGTTATTGTTTAGGCACTTTATGCTATTTCTAACTTCAGTTGTTGTGATGCGGTTGTTTAGGTCTCTAGGGTTTCCTGAGAAGGGCGATATTTGTGAGACTTGTTTGTGAAATTTCTGCTGGAAGTGGTCAGTTACAATGTCAAGGATATCGTTGGGATTTGTTGTCTGTTTGCCAAATTTATCCTGTAGTTTTGGGTTCTCGAATGGTTTTCGGTTCAGAGATTTCGTCGCTTTGAACATAGACGATGCGTTATTTTTGGACTTTTCTATGTCTTCCACTTTTTTGTCTAATTCCTCGTTTCTGTGTTTTATTGTAAGTGATCGAATTGAATGCAGTATTTTGTTTCGTTCCGTTTTCAGGTTTATTATTTCTTCCGAGTCTTTCGTGTTTTGTATCCTGATCCTAAGTTCTTTTTGTTGCCGCGATAGATCGTTAATAGCGATGTTAGGCGTTCGATTTGGTTTGTTCTTAGTTGTATTAATAGAGCCTGCACTTTCTTCCCCCGCATATTTCATTGCCGCTTGCGTCTCTTTCCATTCATTGTTTGGATTACTGTTTTGCTTTATTTTCCATAGACTTGAGTTAAGTTCATATTGGTAATGAATGTGACATTCTCGCTCATTTACTATTTTTGCCGTGTTTATTTTGACTGCCGTTTTACCTTTCTGTCTTCGTTGTCTGTACACATTTATGTTAAAATTCGTTTTTACAAGTTTGTGATCGGATGTTAGCAGTGTACCACCGTATGATCGCGAGTTGGTTGAGTAGTGTTTATGGCGGTGTCGACATATGATATAGTCTATTTGGTTGTGTATTGTTATCATTTTGTCTTGGGTTTGGTCTTTCCTTTGTCCTACCCATGTTGTCTGGTGTCTTGATGGGTGGTTGAAAGCACTGTTTGTTATGAAAAGTTTTCTCTGTTCACAGAACTGGACTAATTTTTCTCCGTTATCGTTACGTTTTCCTTTTGAGTATGATCCTAAACATAGTGTGTTACTGTCGAGACGTTTTCATACTTTGGCATTAAAATCTCCAGCAATTATTAATATTGATTTGTTTCCTATTTTGTTCAGTGTATCGTCTAGGTCTTTGTAAAATTTATCAGTTTCCTCTGGGTATTGTTTTGCGCGTTGACTTGTTGGTGCGTAAACATTTACGATTGAGATAGTGAACGTCTTCTTACCGTGATCGTCTTTGTTATCGTTATTCTGGTTCCTTGAATTGATCTTACACTTAAGCTCAAGAACACATATTCTGTCCGAAACATTCCATTCGTCACTAGTCAAATCCCTGCAGTTTTTATTTATGAGAAATCCACATCCATAGTGAGGTGAACTGGAAGCAAAGCACAGCAGTCTGTGACCATTTATTGTTTGGTCGACGCCATCTTGGATCTTCGTCTCTTGTAAACACAACACATCGATTTTATAACTTTCTAAATCTTGACACAGTTGTTCCTTTTGAATGTTACTTTTAATAGATCTTAAGTTAAAAGTTCCAATATTAAGATTAGTCCACATCAGGTAAAAATTAAAGATTCCACACAGTGAATAAATGGAAACATAAGACTATCCACTGAGCCGAAGCTCAATGTCAACAGGTGTCAGCCATGTTGTCCGGAAGTCAGCCATGTTGTCCGGAATAGATGGCACAAAAATTGACCTTCCAGCCCACTATGAGAGAAAAAAAAACCCAACAAAACAACTAACCCAGATATGAGGCGAACGAAATAATTCCTCAGTGCTGGTTGTAAATGTATTTTATAAAAAAAAATTATAGTATAATTATAGTATCTATATCGTATACTTTATACAACAATACATATTTTATAACATCTTTAAGATAAAGAATGAAACATTTAAAACTCGTCATTGCACAGTGATTTCAAACGTAGTTAACTATTGTAGGTCAATCGCGTGACTTGTTTATTCATGAGGTCAAGAAACAAACACCACTACGAAAGTTTATTGGCGTTAGCAGTGAAGTTGTCTACTCTATAGACACTTAGTTAACAACGCCTCTCGGACAGTCGTCATAATGTAAGCAATGGCAATGATTGGTAAACATAGCAAACTTTACAGGACTTAATATCGAAGGTGTGTGTTTAAGTAAAATACTCACTGTTCAACAGCTTGATCAATAGAACTGACACAGAAAACTGTGTAAAAAAAAAAGGTTCATAATATTATAATCTAGAATATGTATGTTAACTATTCATCTATTTGGCGGCATAAAAACAATAACAATGACCAGAGAGAGGTTCATATCATTCACGCTATTGTTTATAAACTACCAACTATGTTTGTCCGAGCACGTGTTAACGTGTGTCACAAACTCCATGATTTAATTGATCAAAAAACCCATGGTCTATGGTATCAAATGCTACATATAAATCTAATGGACACAAATGGAGATAGAGGGTGACATGGAATGGTTGATGACAGAAGAAAGAATATATTTCATCGGTGTCCAATAAAATCCGAACGAATTTAAAAAGAGCGTTCCTCCACGTCTGGGGTGAAAGTGAACTTGAGGGGATTGCTAGGTTTCCAAAACAGACGATACTCAAATTCTGTGTCTCTACTTTCGTCTGACAAACCAACTGTCGTCTTTTGTAAGAGTTTCGCTACGATGAGATACAACTCCTGTTCAAAGAGGCGTCTTCCAGGACACCCACGTTTTCCCATCCCGAAAGGAAGAACGGCCCAACTGTTGTCCTGATTTCCTTTACTAGTACGTCCTCCTTGTCCGTTCTCGTCCCGTTTGTTTTGACGTAGCCAGCGTTCAGGCACAAACTCTTCGGGGTTTTCAAAGAGGTTGTCATCATGACAAGCCATTCCTGTATATATGAACACTAAGGTTTTTGCTGGTACATGATATCCCCCTATAACAACGTCTTCTGGCAATACCCTCGAAGGCCCAAGAGGAATAAGGCCCCTGCTTCTGTACACTTCCTTCAAACAAGCCTTCAAGTAAGGCATTTTATCCAGATGTTCTTGAGTCACATCCTTGTCATCATTGCTGAGAACGCTGGTGATTTCCTCTCGGAGTATTTCCTGTTTGTCTGGGTGTTTGGCTAGAGTGTACAAAATGATTTGTAACCCTGCGGCTGACGAGTCTACTGCTGCCGTATAAAGTCCGTCCATTATCAATGCTGCATCGTCCACTGTCAGGTCTTGGAGAAGCGTCCTCAGCATGTTTGGTTCCTCAGACTCCAATTGCCCACTCTCTTTCTTGGTGTCTAAACTTTCTTTGGCTTCTGTAACGTATTTTTTGGACATTTGATGTAAGTAATTTGCAGCCCACTCAAATTTTCTGTAATCTTTACTTCTGTAAAATCGGAACGCATTTGAACCTCCAACAGCAGAAGAGAATAAAATCTCAAAAAGGTCCAGAGTTGCTTTTTGCATGTTTTTTGTTTCTTCCGATTGAACTTTGTCTAAGAAGCCAAGTCTTTTGTTGAAAAAAGCTTGCCCAGCACTCTCAGCAAAGTAAGCCATAAACGCTTCTTCTGTTGTCTGGGATTTTATAAAATCAGTGTCTTTGGTTAATACCTCAACGAAATCATCCGCCACTGCATTCATCATAGGAAGATATTGGGACAACTGTTTGGGCCTCATTAACATCCTCTGTATAGGAGCTCGGAGTTTCCACCATTCAGGGCCCTGCAAAGTTGATAAATTGGCTGGTTTATTAGATCGTTTGTAGTAAACATCGAAAATTTCTAAATTTGGCCTAAAGGGATATTTCCCCTCAGATCGCAGCACGGTTGCGATGTCCTTGGGATCGCTAATCACAATTCCTGGCACATTCAATTGGACTTTGAAGATTGATCCGTACTCTCTAACCATTTCATCTAGAAGACGATGCATCTGCTCAATTGTGTGATTGCCGAACGGTTTCAGATGGAACAGAAACCCTATGAAAGGTATGTTGTAGATACCGCCAGGACCAGGGAGGGCGTTAAATGGTTTTGCTGTCGCCTTATTATCTGGGTCGACTCTATCAAGTGGGCAGGACTCTTCCTTGGCTGACACTGAGTACATTTGCAAAGGTGTGATATTTACTTGATGATTCGTCTTTGGATTCCTCATCCTCAGGGAGGAGATACATCTTGTTGTTCTGGAAAAGGATAACATTTCTTCCCTTGGGTGCAATCAATCTGATTTAAAGAGAAGAAGACAATTATAATAGAGAGGTGTATAATAATATTGTTTGAATAGCTCCTGCAAAATCGCCTACTTAGACCAAGTATACGGTCGTCACTGTCCCAACAAAGCTCGCCTGAAACTGGCATTATAAGTAAGAGAAACACACTAGTCAGCTTAAAATTTATTTCGATTTACCCTAATTACAGGTGAACGAATTAAACCACAGGTCTTTTTCAGGAAAGAGTGTCTAGTATCCAAAGTCTTCATTGTGTCCTAAATTAAAATAACAATCTTATCAGTGAGTAAAAGGAAATAAATAAAAACATGTTAAAAGCAGATCAAACAGCTCGAGTCACCAGGAATTGTGTCGACGTGTTGAAGTTGAAAATTAAGACTTTTTGACAAGGGAGTATTACAAAAAACAAAAACAAAGCAGAAAACATTATGCCTAGAAAGGTGCTCGAACCCCAATCTCAACCCACCCCGGCTACAGTTACGCTGTGCTAAAACAGCCGGCCACCTCGCCTTCTCGGGCTATGACAAATAGTTTAGCCCTTATAATCTCTTCCGGTGTATTGAATATACAGCTGTGTTTGTACACGAGTGGACGGAAAACACTGTTGTGTATTCAGTCCAATGGTGGACGAAACACAAAGTTCCTTTATAAAAAAACATATATCTATTGTTGAGTTGGTAGCCAAGTATATTGCTTCAGTTTTATCAGTTTTTACTGCATTTGCTAATTTTTCAATTTTCAGTGCTAAATGTAATTGTATGAGCACCCTTGTATAACGGTAAATAATGGATCATTTCAATCAGTGAAATACATTCTACAATCTGGTACAAACATTACTTATGTTACAATGGGAACGATCTATTCTCATGCTTTAGTCCAACCTAGTCATCGAGCACATGATTCGTTGGTTTACAACGATTGGACATTTCTCAATAAATGTAAACACGCTGCTGTGTTTATGAAAGTTGTAAACATACCCATGAGTCACGCTGAGCAATATGGCCAAAGGTGATATTTCTCAAATTATGAACACTTTTCCATGTGTAGGTCATTTTGAGCACATATTCCAATGTGCCAATGACTTGGAGCACATGGAAAGGATATACAGATCGCTCCCATTAGTTGGAGATTCACATCAAAACTTAAAACTAGAATGTATTTTTTAAGAAAACACAATAGAGTGAAGCTGGACAATAGGCTGCTTTTTCTGTTCTATGACATATGCATCATCACTACTACGCTACTATTTGCCTGCCTGAGGTCGGAATAACAAAAGATCTGAATATTCGAAGATCGACAGAGTCTTTAAACTCTGCCAGAAAATGCTAAAATTTCCTTCAATTTTAGACTGATTATTTTTATCTGAAATCATGTAATGAAAAAAATAAACAAAGTCATTAGAGATTAATTTCATCCGCTACACAAAGAGACTCAATTCAGCAAAAGAAGCGGTCGTCTTCTGCATTGTATCACAAAAAAAAAAAAAACAAAGACATTTTAATTCTGTGAGAAACTATGCACTGCCACTGAATTAGACTTAGACATAGTCCCAATGTTTAAGAGAGAATTAATTAATTTTCATAATCACTTACAGTTTTAACATAATCATGTAGATAATACCTAATTTATGATCTTAACTTATGTGTCCTCTCCTAAATTTAAAGTAAAAGTTATTTTAAAAAAAAAATAATTAAGCCAACATTTTCATCTATCTATGTATGAAATAAGGATAATATTATAGAGAGGTGATTCAATAATTATATTTATAGTTATAGAACATTTTACTGCTTAGAAATAATATATTATAACTCCTATTCAATCTCTTATCTACAATCTTTTACTTTAAAGCAAATGATAACTGTTTCTATGAATAAGGTGATAACCGCAAAATAATTTATTTATTCCTGAGAGGTAATATGTACCCAGTCGCAATAGCACGATTTTTATGTTATATCCCTCTCTACGTTTTAGTATAATATCATTTAACCTTTACCAGTTTATAAAGTATCTTCTTAATCATTTAATTATTTATATTTTTATTGGACGATAATTTTATTACAAGTATAATAATAGTCACCATAATATATCCGCTTGTTATTCTACTGTACATTTTAAGTCTTTTGATATTCTTTGCCAATTTTCATTAAATTTATTAACATTTGATATTTCTTTTTATATATTGCCGACTTGTGCTGTGATACAAAATTATAATTTCCATACAAGGATCAATAAAGTATATCTTATTTTATCTTATAAGAAAAATCACTACTCAAGGCATCTATCGGGTAAACGTTGAGCATCCAATGCTAAACTAAAAGCACACCAATACAATAACACGCAGCAACACACGGAAATCAATAATAATAATATGGAAAATAGTTTCCAAACATACCAATTTCAAATTGAATCTCACTCTCTATTATGTTATAGTTATTAATAACAAGAAATGGAAGGAGTAGGAAAGTGTCAGAAAGACAACACAGAATAAAAATCGTGGCGGCGATGGGGGCTCGAACCCCCGACCTTACTAGTACGACAACTCCGCCTGCCCGGGAAAATCGTGACTCTACCGTATGAGCTATCACAACTCTACTCACGTTTATAAAGCGTCTGAAAGTAAAATCCACACAAATAGTCGTAGAATCTATGTCATGACTTACTGATATATCTACGCCATCTATAATGGCTTACTACAATCACAACCATAGGTTGGAATAATATAACACACTTCGAAAACCCGGATAAAAACAAACACACCAAAAAATACAGTGTACCCAGTTATAGTAATACTCCGTAACATAAAGAAGATTAACACATGTGTATTCGCAAATCATTTAAAAGCAACTTCTGTTTTATGAAATTTAATTAAATACAAACGCGCTGGGTATAGATAGGACGAAATTGACGTAATTACAGCTACTTTTACAAGGTCTTTGGTATTGTTTTCCAAAGTGCGCGGAGTGGCCGAGTGGTTAATAGATTGCACTGTGACTTAGAAGATTTCGGGTTCGAGACCACTTCAAACACTTTCGATTAT
>NC_088368.1:39624955-39642455 GCF_034508935.2 Berghia stephanieae | reverse complement strand
TCCCATCAAATCGTTCCTGTTGTGATTATGTCAAGGGAAGTAACCTTTGATATAACACATAAAAATATTCTTTATCAAGGATTGTTTCCCTTGGTTTGTGCGGCTATGTCTTCTTTTGGTATGGCACTCGCTTTCGGATCGGAAGGTCCTGGTTGTTCGAGCCTTGCTCAACGCACAGTTGAGTACTTGGAAATGCTCTTTACTAAGATTCTCTCATCGTTCTCAGGTTTAAAATGAGTATCTGGCCTTGATCAGCGGTTTCACTTGCGGAAAAAAAAATTGTAATATCTCCTAACAGGCATCACTTCTCTTTCAACATGTTAAGTGTTTTTTTTTTTGTTTTGTTTTTTGTCTGGGACCCCTTGTAAAGAGCTTAGAGCACGTTAAGTGGATATTGCACTGTATAAAAACCCAACTTCCTTGGAATCTTAAGTCGGCCAACATAAAAAAAAAACAAAAACAATAATACACTAAATACAAAAATACATTACTGTTTTCAATGGGTTTTTATAAGCTCAAGATGGGTTTTGATCCCGAAACGTCCCATGTTTGGATATTTGTGTTCTTTTTTGAAACTATTATATTCCTTTATTTTTAAAATTTGTTCATTACTTTATGCAGTCCACAGGTGCTAGCAGCTTATGATCATTTTGGCGGATAAAAAAGACAGAAGATTTAACACAGGGAATGATTAGGGAGTGGGACAATCATGCCAATGAAGCCGTTGAAGATCCGAGAGAAGAACTGCCCTACGGTACTGAGCTCCCCAGGAATGGGTGGGTAACACTGAACAGAGCACGGGCAAAAGTTGAGAGAACAACTGGAAGTATGGAAAAGTGGGGACTAGCTTGTGTAAATTTGGATGCCCAGAGCAGACGATGGAGCATATCCTTAGAGAATACCAAGACGGGTCCAACTGCACTGATCATGACCAAAGAGTCAGCTCCCCAGGTGCTTTGGAGTGTGTTCGGTGTTGGAGCGACAAGCTATGATGATGATGAGGCAACAAAATCATTATTTTGCCTACAACAAAAACAGCAATGACATTTTTATACATTTCACCATTCATTGTTTTTTTTTTGTGTTCAAGTGCACGTGAGGCTATGTCATCGCGCACTTATTTGCAGGTCTGATAACCCAATTCACTAAGTGCTCATTGATGTCAAAATTTGACACAAACTATTATTGTCCATCACAGATATGTTAAAAACTAGGCCCATACGTGGGTTCGGATGTCAGACCTGCATATAAGTACACGCCGGTCTGTGCCAATATATTGTATTTATGAAGTACGCCACATGAATAGTTCAGTAATAAAAAAGAATAACATAAATAAATAAAATTCCCTTTTTTGATCGAATAGGGGAATTTTGTCTCTAGTTTTGTTCCAAGGGAAGACTGGAATAACCCAGTGCAAGGTCACAAATTGAGCTAGGGCTCGTTGACTTACTCAAGGCTACACAGCGCAGCCGGGAGTGATCGGGTACGAAGCATAGACCGTACCATTGAGCCACGCTGCACCACAGGGAAAACTGAGTAAAATGCTATTTTTATTTCTATTAGTTAAATTAAATTATGTAAAATCCATTCCAATCCAAATTCGTTACAGCTTCATGTGATGAAGATTGACTGATATAGTTGTGGTGGGGTGGCATTGACGAAATGTCTATCTATTGGTTTTAAACTGGTCGAGGTAACTATGAAGATTGACTGATATAGTTGTGGTGGGGTGGCATTGACGAAATGTCTATCTATTGATTTTATACTGGTTGAGGTAACTATGAAGATTGACTGATATAGTTGTGGTGGGGTGGCATTGACGAAATGTCTATCTATTGATTTTATACTGGTCGAGGTAACTATGAAGATTGACTGATATAGTTGTGGTGGGGTGGCATTGACAAAATGTCTATCTATTGGTTTTAATCTGGTCGAGGTAACTATGAAGATTGACTGATATAGTTGTGGTGGGGTGGCATTGACGAAATGTCTATCTATTGATTTTATACTGGTCGAGGTAACTATGAAGATTGACTGATATAGTTGTGGTGGGGTGGCATTTTCGAAATGTCTATCTATTGGTTTTAAACTGGTCGAGGTAACTATGAAGATTGACTGATATAGTTGTGGTGGGGTGGCATTGACGAAATGTCTATCTATTGGTTTTAAACTGGTCGAGGTAACTATAGAATATTGTCGGTTCATTGTTTGGTTGCTCTGATATTCTCCGGGTTGTTGTTCCATGCGGGAATGCCACTGAGGAAGAACTGAAGAAATAAACCACAAACTGGCGATCTTGCTGAAATAGAAAAGTGAGTGGAGCCGTCCGTTATGTTGGTGATAACAAGAAATATAGAGGGTAGCAAAGGGCCAGAAGACAATAGAGAATAAAAAATGTCGCGGCAGCGATGAGGACTCGAATCGTTTCGATGTTACATGTTTGTGTTGAGAATATTGGCTATAAATCTTAAAGGTTGGCCAACTAACTTCGCGGCATTTGTGTGTGTTGAATTCGTGACCTCCATCACAGCGGCTCAAGATAGACACAAAGATTGAAAAACTTTTTTTGGGAGTGGTGGATAGCTCATACGGTAAAGTCACGCTCTCCCCGCCCAGGCGGAGTTATCATAACAAAACGTCACGGGTTAGAGCCCCCATCGCCGCCGAGAAATTTTCATTCGCTATTGTCTTCTGGCACTTTCCTACTCACTTCATTTCTTGAAATAGAATAGCATACATTGTAACTCAAAAGATCAAAGTAGTGTCGACTAAGAACCCAATTTGTCAATGGTTTTTCAATATTTCAAACAGCTAGAACTAAAAAAAATGTTGATGTTAGATTTTAATAATTTGATACGTTTTTTTAAATATTTAAACCAGAGAAAATAAAGAAAGACAAATTTTTCCTTAATTTTTTAAAGTTTAAAAACATAATATTTTTATAATTTATAGCATTTTGTGATGAATGAATAAATACAACAATATACTTTCACTTTCACTTCATGACGGGAGCGAATGCTCGAAACAATATTGTAGAAGTTGAACAAATAATACTTTAAAATATTCTATAACTAGTTCTTTTTATCAAAAAGTTGAGCACTATTATTTCATGGTCTCTGTTTATATATATATATATATATATATATATATATATATATATATATATATATATATATATATATATAATATATTATTATATATTTGACAAATTGGACTTTTTATTATAGCAAGGCTCAAAACCACTGGACCAGTCGTCACCAAAATCTGCACGGTGTTTACAAGTGGCATGGAGATGGTTTAGGTGTATTATGGGATGATTGATTAGACATCGTGATGGTTTGGGTGTATTATGAATTAGATTAGACATCGTGATGGTTTGGGTGTATTATGGGATGTTTGATTAGACATCGTGATAATTTGGGTGTATTATGGGATGATTGATTAGACATCGTGATGATTTGGGTGTATTATGGGATGATTGATTAGACATCGTGATGATTTGGGTGTATTATGGGATGATTGATTAGACATCGTGATGATTTGGGTGTATTATGGGATGATTGATTTGACATCGTGATGGTTTGGGTGTATTATGGGATGATTGATTAGACATCGTGATGGTTTGGGTGTATTATGGGATGATTGATTAGACATCGTGATGGTTTGGGTGTATTATGGGATGATTGATTAGACATCGTGATGGTTTGGGTGTATTATGAATTAGATTAGACATCGTGATGGTTTGGGTGTATTATGGGATGATTGGTTAGACATCGTGATGGTTTGGGTGTATTATGGGATGATTGATTAGACATCGTGATGGTTTGGGTGTATTATGAATTAGATTAGACATCGTGACGGTTTGGGTGTATTATGGGATGATTGGTTAGACATCGTGATGGTTTGGGTGTATTATGGGATGATTGATTAGACATCGTGATGGTTTGGGTGTATTATGGGATGATTGATTAGACATCGTGATGGTTTGGGTGTATTATGGGATGATTGATTAGACATCGTGATGGTTTGGGTGTATTATGAATTAGATTAGACATCGTGATGGTTTGGGTGTATTATGAATTAGATTAGACATCGTGATGGTTTGGGTGTATTATGAATTAGATTAGACATCGTGATGATTTTATCAAACAATCATATTTGTTTGGTAAACTCCCATTGAAAACAGATGCCATCATCTTTAGCACGTGGGTTGTATGTAAACCTTCCGGTAGAGCGAGTATGACAATGTTGGTGGGAGTACTTGCATTGGATCGATACCAGTTGTCGATTCCTTATTATTTTGAATATAATCAAGTTCTTAATAATATTTGAACCCTTCCCCAGTCTTAACAATGGGAGAGAACTCTACAATAAGTGCTCAAATTATAGTATAAGATATTAAATGCAGAAATGAATTTCACCGCCAAAAAAAACAAAAATAAAAAAAAAAAAAAAAAAAAAAAATCCGCCTTGCTCTTTTAGGAGGTTATAATTATTATATAGCATTGTCTATTTGGGCAATGGAAAATGAGTTCAAATTCAATTCAACACCTGAATCATAAATTATGAATAAATCCACTTAACACCATATCAATGAACGGGCAGCTATATATATATATATATATATATATATATATATATATATATATATATATATATCTTTCACAACCCTGCTTCTCCCTCCCAAAGTTGATTTAAACATTACTGTCAAAACCCTGCACTTTCATTTCTTTTGTGGATTTGATCGGCGGAAGAATCAAGGTCGGTCGTCGCACAAGAGGTGAAGGTGAAGGACGTACTTCTACCTCTGACCTGTGGCCTGTCTTGACCTTTGTGACATTGTCATCTTTAAATGCTTGCTTCTGGGAGAGAGAAGTAGGTTCATTACTTGTTCCATTGTTTCTAATATCCGAGGACACTTTGTCTCCATTATTCACGTTTCTCTCTGTTTTAATTTTACCATTTTCAGTTTGAGTTTCAGCGATAATTCCTTCATCATCTGCCAAAGACGAATGTATAACTTTGTCAGTATCTGATGAATTCTCGATATTTTGCGATATCTGCTGTTCGTCGGAGACTAAATTTCTGATTTTGAAAATATCTGGCAAGCCAAAGGACTGGTTCCGAATGGCAAAAGTTTGAAGTTTGGAGCCATTCGAGCTGTTGAGAGTCTCCGATTCTCCGGTTGAATCTAGGACGACGTTTTTCTCATGCGGTTTTTCTAGAATCGCCTCCAATTTGGCGGGAATCGTGGCGAAATCCATGATGGCGCCGAGCTGGAAAGAGAAGTGAAATGGACATTTATTGTAGCAGATCATAGTAATATATGATAAGTAAATTAGTTCTGATAAACTCCGCCTACAAGTGTAACGAGTCTGGGATAGACTACGTTAATTCAATTTAATTATTATCAATTATGTGATATAATATAAGTAAAGAAGTTCTTCAATAAACTACGGCGACAAGAGCCTCATCGCAAAAAATGGAGTTGTCTGGTGGATGCCCTTTGTGCCTCAAGGCCAGAAGAGGGTTAAGTAAGTAAGTAAGTAAATAAGTAAGTAAGTCAATCAGTAAGTAAGTAAGTAAGTAAGTAAGTCAATCAGTAATTAAGTAAGCCAATCAGTAAGTAAGTAAGTAAGTAAGTAAGTAAGTAAGTCAATCAGTAAGTAAGTCAATCAGTAAGTAAGTAAGTCAATCAGTAAGTAAGTAAGTAAATCAATCAGTAAGTAAGTAAGTAAGTAAGTAAGTCAATCAGTAAGTAAGTAAGTCAGCCAGTCAGTAAGTAAGTAAGTAAATAAGTCAGTCAATCAGTAAGTAAGTAAGTCAATCAGTAAGTAAGTATGTCAATCAGTAACTAAATAAGTAAGTAAGTAAGTCAATCAGTAAGTAAGTAAGTCAATCAGTAAGTAAGTAAGTCAATCAGTAAGTAAGTCAATCAGTAAGTAAGTAAGTCAATCAGTAAGTAAGTAAGTCAATCAGTAAGTAAGTCAATCAGTAAGTAAGTAAGTATGTCAGTCAATCAGTAAGTAAGTAAGTATGTCAATCAGTAAGTAAGTAAATAAGTCAATCAGTAAGTAAGTATGTCAATCAGTAAGTAAGTAAGTCAATCAGTAAGTAAGTAAGTATGTCAATCAGTAAGTAAGTAAGTCAATCAGTAAGTAAGTAAGTAAGCAATCAGTAAGTAAGTATGTCAATCAGTAAGTAAGTAAGTCAATCAGTAAGTAAGTAAGTAAGTCAATCAGTAAGTAAGTAAGTCAATCAGTAAGTAAGTCAATAAGTAAGTAAGTAAGTAAGTAAGTCAATCAGTAAGTAAGTAAGTCAATCAGTAAGTAAGTCAATCAGTAAGTAAGTAAGTCAATCAGTAAGTAAGTAAGTCAATCAGTAAGTAAGTCAATCAGTAAGTAATTAAGTCAATCAGTAAGTAAGTAAGTCAGTAGGTCTTCAGAGCCAGGAATACCTTGGAGCCGGCGTTTATCCCGGTTTTTATAGCTGGCAATAGCAATTGGCACTGGTGTTAGATAAAGATATGCAAAATAGTAGAAAAATAGTCTCTCAGAGCCTTTAGAGCCATAGAGCCAGAATGTATTCCTGTTTTTATAGCGTGAAACTGACAATAGCAATTGCTTGATACCCTTTAGATAGGACGATAGTTTTATCGCAAAGTACTTTCCGCCAGATCTAACAGACCCAGCTACCCATTCTCTGCTGGGTTTGACAGGGGGATCAGGAAAAAACAAAACAAATTTCGACTGCACCCGGGATCGATCTTGGTCCCGTTGTGTGTGAAGCGAGTGCTCTACCTACTGAGCTATCGTGACCCCATAGGAGGGGTTAACCAGGTAACTGTCCTGCACTAGAAATATTCGTAGCCCTCCTGTTTTAACAGTTGGCCGGATAAGTCGTTCTTCAAACATCCACCGATTTAAACGACACTCATCTTGTCAAAAACTCTCAAACCTGGGACTTCAAGATGGTGTGAGAGTTTTGACCAAGATGAGGGTCGTGTAAATCGATCGATATTTGAAGGACGAGTTTTCTGGCCAAAACCTTAATTGGAGTGAATTCTATTATCGCCTTCTTCGATACCCGGTACTTTATTGGGTTTTCAATGCGTTTGGAGTGAATTCTATTATCGCATTTTTCGATACCCGGTACTTTATTGGGTTTTCGGCCAGTATTGATTCCAGTATTGATCTATTAATTATATCCAATGCTATTCAATGCTGTTCAAAGAGGTGGGGGCAATGAGATGGAGGTTAAGAAGAGGATACTGGAGGACTTGAATAATTGAGGAAGGTAACTGGAGTTATGTGTGACAAACGAATTTCCGCAAAGCTGAAGGGGGGAATTATATACAACTGTTGTAAGACCAGCAATGTTTTATGGATTAGAGACAGCAGCTAAAGCCAAGAAACAAGATAAAGAAGTTGAGGTGGCAGAAATGAGGATGTTGAGATGGACAAGAACAGATAAAGTGAGAAATGAACGAATTTGAAGGTTGACTGAAGTGAAAAATGTATCAATAAAGATGAGAGAAGATAGATTGAGATGATTGGGTCATTTAAAGAGGCGAGAGAGGGATTGCGTGGGGAGGACAGTATTGGACTTACAATTGGATTCAGTAGTCCGATGTCACGCCGCCCGGCAACGGCGGCAATCTTGGTTCTAAACAAAGAAAATCATTACTTTTTATTATTCGTACTGGCTAGAACTTTTCATATGCCTTGTGATCAGTATGTGTAAAAGTCAAAACATGATCAAATTTATGTGTTTTTTTTTCCTGTGGATACGCTTTTATGCTCGCCGGAGAAATATTTCATACGGGCGTCCGCCATTGTTCCGATAGTTTAGAGCCAGTGTTACTAAGTTACCATGCGTCATAAGGAAGGAAGTGACGTTACGACTGTTGAAGAGTATTGACGGGAAAGAGGGAAAAGGGACGCCCAGAGACTAGATGATTGGATAAGGTAAAGAATTATATGAAAGAACTGGGCCTGGAGGAAGACGATGCGTTGAACCGAGATGCATGGAGATGTGGCCTTCATTATGGCAACCCTGCAAAATTCGAAATAAGCGGAAAGAAGAAGAAGAAGAAGTGATATTACTTTAGTATGTATAGATAGGAAGATGGTGACGTGAATCAAGTCTTTGTTATTGTTTTTGCCATCCGCATTTATGCGAAATTCTCATTAAACTGTAATAACGAGGCTTTCAACGTTTAAGGTTACACATAGTTTTGTGTGTTGGTCCGTTAATACTTCCGGATGGCAATGTTGTGAGCTTCTTAGCCAATCGCATACTATCTATAAATATGACCCTTCTAACTGAACATGTGTTCTATTTAATCGGGGGTGGCCGAGAGGAAGAGAATTCATTCTAAAATTAGATTTTATAGGATTTGATGATGATTTGATAATGATTGTCATCAATGTACAGTGATGTAACTCATCAATTCTAGTGGTATCATTTTGGATCAATAGATAGATAGATGGATGGGTAGATAGATGGATGGATAGATGGATAGATAGGTAGATAGATGGATAGATAGATAGATAGATAGATAGATAGATAGATAGATAGATAGATATTGAATCATGTTTGATACAAATATGGTACGAAAAGTGCTCGACATGTAGTAATGGAGCGAATTATTATTTAAAATATTTTAAATAATAGATAGATAGATAGATAGATAGATAGATAGATAGATAGATAGAAAGATAGATAGATAGATAAATAGATAGACGGATAGGTGGATATATAGGTAGATATATAGATAGATAGATGGGTTGATAGATAGGTAGATAGATAGATAGACAGATGGAAGGATGACTAGATAGATATATAGATAGATGGATAGACGGATAGAAAGATAGATAAATAGAGAGATGAATGGATTGTTGATAGATAGATAGTCATATAGATATATATAATATATATATATATATATATATATATATATATATATATATATATATATATATATATGGATAGATAGTAAATGGATATATAGGTAGATATATAGATAGATACAGGGATATTCATGGATAGATGGTGAGAGATAGAGAAACAGAGAGAGAGACTGAGAGAGGGAAAGAGAGAGAGAAAAAGAGACAGAAAGAAAGAGAGAAAGAAAGAAAGTTAGAGAGAGAGATAAAAAGAGAGAAAGAAATAAAGAAAGTGAGAAAGGGAGAGAGAGAGAGAGAGAGAGAGAGAGAGAGAGAGAGAGAGAGAGAGGGAGAGAGAGAGAGAAGGGAGAGAGAGAGAGAGGAGAGAGAGAGAGAGAGAGAGATTTCTTCGTGTTTTGTTGACAAAGGGAAAATACCAAATGTCAACATTGACCCCTCACCTTTCGACCTTTCTCCTTCGCCCTCTCCACTTGCCTGAGTCGCCGTAACCGTGGATGCATCCATTCCACACAGGCGTCTACATCTCTGGAAAATCTGTGGATTGGGCGACCCCCGTAGCGCCCCAGAATCTGTTTCTCTGGAGCTATTGCAGCTATTTTCTGGAAGTTTTTTGGGTTTTTTTTTTGTTTGTTTTTTTTTTTTATTTGGAAACAGAAAATATCATAGAATGGGTGAAACGAAATTGACTATTTGTTCACTCCGGTCTTTGTTATTGTTTTCAGACAGCCATTTTTGTGAGTGGATTTCACTAACTCCGACTATATAGATAGAATGCGCCTAGCCAAGGAGTTCACAACATTGCCATCCGGAAGTATAACGGACCAACACACAAACTCTGTGTAACCATGAACTTTTATAGTCTGGTTAATACAGTTTAGTGAGAACAACTCACAAACGCGGATGGCAAAAACAATAACAAAGGCCTGAGTGACGTCATCTGCATACTATCTATAGATAGTGTGCGCTTGTTTAAGAAGCTCACAACATTGCCATCCGGAAGTATAACCGGCCAACACAAAAATCTATGTGTAACCAAATTGTTATAGTCTGGTTAATATAGTTTAGTGAGAATTACTCATGAACGTGGGTGGCAAAAACAACAACAAAGACGTCAAATTGAGCTAGGACGAGGTGGCTTGCTGAAGGCCACACAGCGCAGCGGCTGGTGATCGAACTCGGAACCTTTCGGGTACGAAGCAAAGACCGTACCGCTGAGCCACGCTGCCCCCTTTTAGATTCTTCTTTATTATCTGCGTGTTTGTTTGTTTTTGCTTTATATTGTTTGTTTTCTTAGACGCACAAGATATTATTGTCATAAGAAAAGAAATTCCTGAGTTTATATATAGCGCATTATCCACTAAAAGTGCTCAAAGCGCTTTACAAAGGATCCCTGACCAACAGCAAAACGTGACATGTACAACGAGACATGACGCCTGATAGGGGATAATATTGCATTTTTTTTCGACAGAGATAGCTCACTTGTTAGAGCACTCGCTTCACACGCATTAAAAACAACAGAACAAGATCGAAATCAAGATTATTATTTTTTTCTGAATCTCTAGTCAAGTTTGGTAGGTGAGTCTGTTAAATGTAGCGAAAAGTACTTTACAATAAACTAGCGTCCTTATCCAAAGGGTAGCAAGCAATTGCTATTGTGTTTGATTCCACGTTATGGAAACCGGGATAAACTAACCCCGACCCCGTGGGTCGTGTGTCTCTCAAGGACTATTTTTGGTGTTTTAAGGCAAGAATGGGGTGGGGGGGGGGGGGGGTTGGAGAAGGGGGGGGGGTTAGGAGAGGGGTGGGGGGGGGGGGTTAGGAGAGGGGGGGGGGGGGTTAAGTGGCCGGGTGGTTAAGGCATTGCACTGTGACCCGAAAGGTCTGATTTCGAGACTCGCTTCAGGCACTTCGTTTTTTTCTTAAGAAAAAAGAAAAGAAATGTCAATAGAAGAAACGAAATTGACGTCATTCCTTCCACGGGATCTTAGGGTGTAATTTGTAATATTGTTTTTTTTCTTAAGAAAAAAGAAAAGAAATGTCAATAGAAGAAACGAAGTTGACGTCATTCCTTCCACGGGATCTTAGGGTGTAATTTGTAATATTGTTTTTTTTTTCTTAAGAAAAAAAGAAAAGAAATGTCAATAGAAGAAACGAAATTGACGTCATTCAGCTCTTTGGTATTCGTTTCAGACAGCCATTTTAATTGGATTAGTACTCACTAAATTCTATAAATCAGACCATAAATGTTTACGGTTACACATTTTTTGTTTTGTTTTGTTTAAAATTTTGTGTTGGTATTTTATATCTGGCTGGCGCATGTTGTTGGTGAGCATTTTATCTAAAGGCATAGCATCCATGACTTAGTCAAACCACTAGTGGTATCTCCAAATCACTCATGAACAAAACGATGACCTCTCGGACAGCGGATGTGGTCCGGATCTCTCTCTCTCTCTCTCTCTCTCTCTCTCTCTCTCTCTCTCTCTCTCACACACACACACACACACACACACACACACACACACACACACACACAACTGATTCCATTTACGGCGACAACTCCATTGATGTCAAGCGGACATTTAGGGAAGACAAATTACTCTCTCCCGCCCCTCACAATATCGCCTAAAGGTGTCATGTCTCGTTCTACATGTCATGTGTTGTTATTACAAGGGACCCCTTGTGTAGCGCTTTGAGCACGTTTAGTGGCTATTGGTCAAGTTCAAGTTCTAGTCAAACGATTTCAACTTGAGATATAATTTGTCTAAGACAGTCTTTGACAAAAGCATCAGGTTCTACAAGTCGTGTATTTATGTTTTCATTCTTTGTTGTTGTTGTTGTTGTTGTTGTTGTTGTTGTTGTTGTTGTTGTTGGCTGAAGAAGGGTTTTGAGCATTCTGACCCATAGTCTCAAAATGTTATTATGTAGGAACAAACCGGATACTTAAAAGCCGAATTAAATCTTGAAACTGTTCAAAAATATAAATTGTTGACATCAGCACCCTAAAATATCGTTGCCATTCTCCTCAATAAAACATACAAACTCAACACAAGTCTGATATTTCTGGCTATAAATTCAATTTTCAACATCTTAACCATCACGACTTAATACCGTTTTGAGACGAAGGGTCACCAATAGGTGTACAAAGGCGATTCTCACCTGTTTCCTGGCTTCCAGACACTGAAGCAGGTAGCTGTTTCTGACGATGGTCCTTTTCATGAACACCTCCCGGGCTCTCAGCTTGGCCTCCGTGTTTTGGCGCTCGCGGTTCAAGTAACATGCATACACGTTCTGGAATTGGTGGGATAGAGGAGAGAGGGGAGGAAGGGAGAGAGAGCGAGAGAGAGAGAGAGAGAGAGAGAGAGAGAAAGTGGAAGAGAGAGTGAGAGGGAGACAGAGAGAGAGAGGGGGGAGAGGGAGAGAGATATATAGATAGGTTGGGAGAGAGATATAGAGAAGAAGAGAAAGTGGGAGAGAGAGAGAGAGAGAGAGAGAGAGTGAGGAATAGAGAGAAAGAGAGTGGAAGAGAAAAAGGGCGGGAGAGAGAGACGGAGAGAGAGAGAGTGGGAGATAGATAGATAGATAGATAGAATGGAAGAGAGATAGAGAGGGGAAAAGAAAGTGGGAGAGAGAGAGAGAAAGAGAGAGAGAGATATAGGGAAATAGAGATTGGGAGATAGAGAAAAAGGGGAGATGGAGAGAGAGAGTTGGAGAGATAGAGAGGGGGAGAGAAAGTGGGAGAGATAGTGAGTGAGAGATAGAAGGAAAGAGAGAGTGGTAGAGAGATAGTGAGAGGAATTGAGAGATAGAGAGAGGAAGAAAGAGAGAGATAGAGAGAGGAAGAAAGAGAGAGATAGAGAGAGGAAGAAAGAGAGATAGAGAGAGAATGGAAGAAAGAGAGAGATAGAGAGAGGAAGAAAGAGAGAGTGGGAGATAGGTAGAGAGAGAGGAAGAGATAGAGAGAGGAAGTGAGACAAAGAGAGGGAAAGAGAGAGAGAGAGTTAATATTTGCAGTAAGAGCTCCACATACCACCATCATGATCATCATCATCATCATCATCATCATCATCATCATCATCATCATCATCATCATCAACATCATCATCATCATCATCATCATCATCATCATCATCATCATCATCATCATCATCATCATCATCATCATCACCACCATCACCATCATCATCATCATCATCATCATCATCATCATCATCATCATCATCACCACTACCACACCGATGACGATTCAATTCTGACCTGATGAAAGTTGATGAGGTCATTCATCACAATGATACTCTTCCTATGGTGGTCTTGTTGGCGACGCACAGCCCCCAGTCTGCCCTCGTCCATGACCAAGGTTAAAAACTGAAAAAAATGAATATTGGATTTTGAACATTTAAATGTCACCTTCGTCTCCAAGTTGTTTTACATTGGGATGAATGGCCCAACACCAAGACTAAATTGGTACCCTTAATTGGGGGAAGAGTAAAAGATACAGACCATTGGGTACCTGGAGGAGTACAGTTGAAGAAGAGATGAAAGAGGCTGGACATACATGGATTGAGATGAGATAAGAAGGTCCCCACGGGGAAAGAGAAATAGGGACAGACCATTGGGTACCTGGAGGGGGGCAGTTGAAGACGAGATGAAAGAGGCTGGACAGACATGGATTGAGATGAGCTGGCTTGCCCAGGACAGAGATGAATGGAGGAACTTTTTTGGCGCCGTATGTTCCACCAAGGAACCAAGATGATAAGTAAGGTACTCATTTTACACCTGAGTACTATAGTAAGACAATGTCAGCAAAGAGCCTTTTTTTCAAGGGCTCTGCTCTAATTGGGATTTCCAACCCTGGACCTTTCGATCAGAAGGCGAGTATCATGCCACAAGACCACATGGCCGTATAATAGGGAATAAAAGTCATGACGTCACACCCTCTACTCCATTGGTTCCAAAATCCTTGGGAGTGTGTATGTAACCTGCCAGTGGAGTACTACTAATGAATAGGTTGCATATAGGTAGCAGCAGCCTCTTATGGTTCTCACACTACTATGTTATGACGATCGACCCAATCAGCAAAGTCCGGTCCGCACTCGTGCACCGTCGCGAACCCGCCTGGTAGCATCGTCACAACACACCGTTCGACTAGATGCTCTGCCGTTTCGGGTTCTTGCCCACATCGGGTACATGCTGGACAGGTGGAAAGTCCCCACTGATGAAGCGCACTTGCCGTGAGGCAGCTCCTCGACCGAAGCCGATTCACAGCCACCCCGTGACATACCTATTTCCGTAGCAGGATGTATAGGCAGATTCTTAGGATTACGCGGAGCTAAGAACGAGAATGGATGTTGGGCTGGAGCTCTTTGTAAAGCGATTTAACTCTCTCCTTACCAGCCAGAGGAAAATCGTCACATTAGTGATGGTATATAACAAACAGTTTTCTTATTCTAAATTCGTTTCTGTTTAGTGATAGCTCTAAAAACTCGACACTGTGTTGAAGAGCTCATTTCTCTGAACAAAACAAGCCTATACTCATTGCTATTCTGTATGAAAATTCTAATTTTGTGTTGGGTGAGAATGAAGTTTCGGGTCATATTATGGAATTTGCTGATAAGAAGAGTGTTAAACACGTTGATAAGATATTGCGCTATATAAAAGCTCAAGATTCTTTGTTTTGTTTTCTTAATTAGTTCACTAAGATTTACAAGTGAAATTAGGCTAGGTTGTTGCTATGGTGACGCTTTCCACAAAATATACGCCAATAAAAATTTTAAAAATTTAAAAAACTAACTAAGGGAGAAATATTCGCAACACGTAAAATGTAGAACGAGATATAACCCCTGTTAGGCGATTATACACTTTTTTCAGACAGAGAAAGCGCTGTTAACGGCCAGGAACTCATTTTACACCTAAGTACGGTGATAGAAATGTGAGTAAAGTGCCTTTTTTCCAAGGAACCAACTATGCGCCGAGCGAGGCTCAAACCGAGGACCTTCCGATCCGAAAGCGAGTGTCATACCACTAGACCACATAGCTGATATAAACTGATGAAAATGATTGATGTCCTTAGTTTGTTCCAAATATCGAATTTATTTTTGGGGTATTTTGTGGCGAACATCACAAAAAACGACCCTTTTGTACAGCCTTCAAGGTGCTTTGAAATACACCATTCACACATTCGTTAACTCCCAAATTTTATAGGTTCTTGAATCATCAGACCATCGCTCTTACAATGTCCGTTACTTATTCACACCTGAGTCGAGTGATGTCACTGGTATAAAGTGCCTTACCTAAGGATACACCCTCCCCCAAATAATAATAATTTTAGAAGAAAAACAGTTCTAGAGCATTTATACATTTTTCTCAATTTCTGGCCACCCTTTGGATAGGACACTAGTCTATCGCAAAGTACTTTTCGCCAGATCTAACTAACACAGCTACCCAATCACTGTTGGGTGGACAGGGGCGCGGGGGGGGGGGGGGGGTTGTCACACACAATAAAAAAACTCGATCGATCACGGTCCCTCTGAATTTGAAATTAGTGCTCTACCAAATGAGCTATCGGGACCCCCCTTTACCAGATGTGCTCATACTACACACTGTTTCAAGTTTATAGATCGTATCCGCTTGGCAAATAATCTCACAACTTTCCCATCCGGAAGTATAACGGACCAACACACAAAACTTGTGTAACTTTGAACATGTATAGTCTGGTTAATACAGATTAGTGAGAATTACTCATAAACGCGGATGGCAAAAAAAAACAATAACAAAGACCTGAGTGACGTCAACTTCGTTTTATCTCGACTTTAAATACTTACTTGTTCATAGTACGACAGTTCAGTGGTAGTACATTATATATCAAAACAATCTAATATAAAATGTGAATCGCATCAAAGCAACGTATACTTATTTTAAGGTCTGATAACCTAAATTTTTAAGCGTTCATTGTTGTAATGGGAACCCTCACTCAAAAATATAAGATAAAAAAAAAAATAAAAATAAAAAATGAGATTTTATATAGCGCAATATCAACTTAACACTTACCTCAAAGGATCTCTGACCAACAGCAACACGTAACATATAAAACAAGACATGACGCCAGTTAGGCGAAATTACAATTTTATGGAAAGACCATACCCGCTGAACCCCCTCCCTCTCCCAATAAAAAATCAACCCCCATTATAGCATTCAGTTGTCAGACCTGCATATGTGTGCACGTCGTATCCAAGTCTTTACTTGGTGTGAACCCCAAGGTTCCTGCACAACACTCGACACTTGATTGGGCCATAAAATCTAAGCCCCATACCTTGTTAATGGCCCTCACCGCCTTTATGGCCTGCCAGATGGCCCCGGGCTTGGCCAAAACTTGCCGCACAGAACACTTCTTTCTATTATTTATTTACTTATTTATTTATTTACTTATTTATATATTTATTTATTTATCTATTCATTTATATATATATATATATATATATATATATATATATATATATTGGTTTATTCACTTATTTACTCATTTCTTGATTTATTTATTCATTTATTTATTGATATATTTATTTATTTAAGTGAATTTTTAAAAAGCTGTTTTTTTTTCTTTCTAGTGCAATATATATGTTATTTAATTCATTAAAACCGGTGAGTTTTTCAAAAGTTGTCAGAGAATTCATAGTGTTAGGTCACGTGAGGTTCAATTTGAACACTTTCAAAGTTGAAATTGTTATTATTATTATTATTATTATTATTATTATTATTATTATTATTATTATTATTATTATTATTATTATTATTATTATTATTATTATTATTATCATTTTTGTTGTTGTTCTTCTTCTTCTTCTTCTTCTTCTTCTTCTTCTTCTTATATTATTATTATTATTATTATTATTATTATTATTATTATTATTATTATTATTATTATTATTATTCTATTGAAATATTATTGTCTTTTCTTTTTCATGAAACCAAATCGTGTACCTATTTTCAGGTCTGATAGCCCAGAATTGTTACAGGACCATTGTTGTAGTGGAAATACTCTTAAAACCAACGTGCATACATCTACAGGTCTGATAGCCCAGAATTGTTGCAGGACCCATTGTTGTAGTGGAAATACTCTTAAAACCAACGTTCACAAATCTACAAATGTGATAGCCCAAATTGTTACAGGACCCATTGTTGTAGTGGAAATACTCTCTAACCAACGTGCACATATCTACAGGTGTGATAGCCCAAATTGTTACAGGACCCATTGTTGTAGTGGAAATACTCTCCAACCAACGTGCATATATCTACAGGTGTGATAGCTCAAATTGTTACAGGACCCATTGTTGTAGTGGAAATACTCTTAAAACCAACGTTCACAAATCTACAGGTGTGATAGCCCAAATTGTTACAGGACCCATTGTTGTAGTGGAAATACTCTCAAACCAACGTGCACATATCAACAGGTGTGATAGCCCAAATTGTTACAGGACCCATTGTTTAGTGGAAATACTCTTAAAAAAACCAAAGTTCACAAATCTACAGGGTGATAGCCCAAATTGTTACAGGACTCATTGTTGAATGAAAAATTTAAACTAATTTTTAAAAACTGT